>NC_080170.1:124722114-124804614 GCF_950295315.1 Erinaceus europaeus
TGGGAGGAAGGAAGGCCCTGCGAGAACACTGCACCATGGCAGGATGGAGGAGTCCTCCTCCTGTCCACAAGCTCATCCCTCATAAACGTTTCAGCAGGCAGGGCTGCACTCTGGGCAGCTCTAGTCTCCACAAAGAAAATGGTCTCTCCAGCTGGGAATGCATAAGTTCTTAGGTGCTCTGCGCTAGCTCCTCCCCGGCTGTCTGGGGGCGCTTCCATACTGAAGCTACTTTGATTATGAGCATGAATTAAGTCTGTCTTTTCCCAGGCTCCAGTGGGCCGGGCTGCATGTTAAGCAGGAGAGAGAGAGCAGCAGCTCCTGCCCCTGGCCGTGTGTCCAGGCCGCATGGCCTGGTGCAGTACCAGGAGGGAGACGCGGAGCTGGTTTAGGCTCCTGGCCATCACCACCTGCACGCTGGACTTGCTTGGCTCAGAGCCTCTGTAGACGTGGATGCCCACTGGGCAGCTGTGTGACTATTAGTCAGAAGAGATGAAAAATAAGATTAGCAGGCCGGGAGGTAGTCCTCACAGTGAGGACCTGTCGGGCACTAAACCAGCTCCCCTGCTCCATGCTGCATTGCGGACACTATGGCCTATTTACATAATCATTGTTTTGCCTGATCTTTCTACCTTGAGACCCACCCTGTCTGCAGGGTATATTAATCTCGTCAGTTAAAACCATCACAACAGTTGCTAAGGACGCTTCCACCTTCCCAGCATGCCTTTTGCCTCTCTCCACTCCCTTCCCTAGCCATTTCTGGGTTTTAGCACATAAAACCCACTTCTGTTCCTGGTTTGGCTCTTTTCTCTCCCACGTCCTGACCTGGAGAAGGGCTGGCGTGCAGAGTGGGAGGCGGCCATTGCTGTTTGGTGCCACGTGGCTTAACCCACTGTGCTCACATCTGACTCTAGGGCGTTCCCTTGTGAATAAAGAATTGTATTACCACGCTGCCATTAAGTTCCTGAATCCTCTCTCCCGCCCGCAAGGCTAGCCTGGCAAGGACCCAGGTTAGAGCACTCTGTGGGAGCACTGTGCACAGCACCGGGTGGGGTGGGGTATCTCCTCTTCCCTCTCTCCCTCAGCTCTCTCTGCTTGCTCTTGTCTCCACTCTCTCCTGCTCTCCAACACTTCACTCTTTATCTTCTCTTCCTGCCTTCAACTTTCTGTCTTGTCTCCCTCTTCCTACCCTCTCTCCCCTCCCTCAGCCAGGTTTAGGCTGTTACACATTGTGTTGCTGTGAACACAGGTGTACACAGACCTTTTTGGATGGATGTGTTGGGTTCCTTAGGATCTATCCCCAGGAGAGGAACTGCAGGATCATAGGGCAGGTCCACTTCTAGCCTTCTGAGAGTCTCCAGACTGTTCTCCACAGGGGCTGGACCCAGTGACATTCCCACCAGCAGTTCAGGAGGGTTCCTTTGCCCTAGAACCTCTCCAGCATTTGCTGCTGCTGCCTTTTCTGATGTGTGACGTTCTCACAGGAGTGAAGTGGTATCCCACGGTTGTTTTTATTTGCATTTCTCTGGCAATCAGTGACTTGGAGCATTTTCTCATATGTCTGATAGCCTTCTGTATTTCTTCTGTGGTGAACATTCTGTTCATATCCTCTCCCATTTGGATTTTCTTTTTGCTGAGTTTAGTGAGCTCTTTTAACTATCAACCTTTGTCTGATGCATCTCTTGAATTTTATATAAAAGACCAGGAGTGGCCTGGAGGTGTCTCAGTGGTAGAGTACAGGCCTTACAGGCACCAAGTTTCAAATCGAATCCCAGGCACTGCATATGTCAGGGCCATGCACTGATTCTCTCTCTCCTTAACAAATGAATGAATAAAGAAAGCTTTTCAAATAAAAAAGACAAGGTGATGTGAATTCTTAATAACACTTACTAGAAAAGAAACACACAGTGATCAATTTTCTTTTTCTTTTCTTATTATAGAATAGAGTCAGAGAGACATTGAGAGGGCAGGGAGAGAGGAAGAGAGAGGGAGAGACAGAGAGAAACCTGCAGCCCTGCTTCACCACTCGTGAAGCTTCCCCCCCTGCAGATGAGCCAGGGGGCTTGAATCCAGGTCCTTGTGCACTGTAATGTGTGAGCTTAACCAGGTGCACCACTGCCTGGGCGTCTATATATTTTCCCTTCAAAATAACTTTCTCTCTCAACATAGAAGATATCTAAGTGCTTGGGAGTCAAGCGGTAGCACAGCAGGTTAAGCACACATGGCACAAAGTTCAAGGACTGGCGTTAGGATCCTGGTTCGAGCCCCCGGCTCCCCACCTGCAGGGAAGTCGCTTCATAGGTGGTGAAGCAGGTCTGTAGGTGTCTCTCTTCCCCTCTCTGTCTTTCCCTCCTCTCTCCATGTCTCTCCTTCTTATCCAATAACAACAAGAATAATAGCCACAACAATAAGAACAACAAAGGCAACAAAAGGAAATAAATAAATAATTAATTTTAAAAAATTAAAAAAAAAAATGTCTAAGTGGTCAATGAATCTCCTGGCCTGTTTTATAGGCTTTTCTAGGGGAGCGCCTGGTGGGGAGAAAGAGAGAGATGCAGTGTGGTACATACAGGTACCACGGAGGCTCTGCTGGCAGGGCAGCCCGGCTGGAGGCAGCCTGATGTAGCTACCCTTCCAACAGCAACAGCAATGGGAGAGCAGTCACCCTCACACCTTGGCTTGTAGACTCAGAGGAGGTGAATGATGGAGACCCTGTGCAGATAGCATGCACTTGCACATGCACACACACACATGCACACTCATGGTTTAGCACGTACATGCACACAGACATGGGAAGCATGTGGGACTATGTGGGACTATGTGAAAGCTTGGCAGAGCTTAGAGAAGCTCCCCCATCCTTGGATGGAGGTCTGGAAAGAAACCCCACTTGTTAGCCTCTCTCCTTATAGAGATGAGCCAAGAGGGAAACGTCTCCCAGACTCAGTTTCTCCTTGTTAGTCTCTCAAGCTCACAGAAAGCCTGCAGGCCTCTCACACTGAGTTTCCCCTGCTAGCAGCAGGACACATGGCTGCCTGCTTGAGGCTTCACTCAAAGTTCACACATCCACTTCACCTTTTGATCACAAAGGAGAACACACTCTATCATACACCCCGTAATACCAGTGAAAAGACCCCAAATCTTATTTCCTTGTGCTCTTTGATGTCCTTAATTTACATCAAGCTTTGTTCTTCTTTCTCTATCTCACCTTACTTGTTTAACCCCTATGCTTCCCTCAAATGCCTTTGGATTATTATTACCTGCATCAGGAGACTAATCGTTTTGACCTTTATGTATCGCACCAACTCTTGTCATACCAACCCCCTGCCGTAGGGGCAAGGTGACCTTTAAGAAACCTGTAATTTCTGACATATTTTGTTCTTTGTTTAACTTTCTATATAAACCCAAACCTACCTTCAAATAAATGAGTGTTTGTACCAGAATATTCCCTGACGCCTCTTTTCTGATCTCTGGGCCCCTTAGAGCCAGAGAGGGAGGGTCGGTGACTTATCTCCTGGCTGGATCCACTCCACAGGAGTGCCAGCATTAGCAGCTGGCTTCGGATGCAGGTACAGAGTCAGCAAACCTGCCCAACCCTTTTCCGGAATACTTGTGGTGCACCTGAAGGCTGGCAGTGGCACATGTCCTGCTGACGGCAGCTGACTAACCCTATGCAGGCCAAGGCAGACGGAGAGAGGGGTCCCTGGCATGAGGCGCTGCCAGTCAGGAGATCTTTGCTGACCCAGCACCTCTTGAGGGGATTAGACTTCAGACACTCAGAAAAGAGGCATGGAAGTATTAGCTAAGGAAGTGGCTCCTCTAAATGCAGCAGGAACCCGCGAAGGGTCCGCAGGGGTGGTAACGAGGGCTGCGGAGCTGGGCGCTGGCAGAATTCACTCACTGCTCCTGCTGCATGTCTGGGCATGGTGCCGGCACCGGGAATAGGTCTGAGCTCACAGTGCACTGGAGAGGCCCGCAGGAGTGCTGGGCGCATCGCCTCAGGGGCTCCAGTCTCCTCTTTAGAGAAGCAGACATATTTACCTGCTGCTTCCCCTTACTCATCTAAAGGGCAGACAGAGGGACTTAGTCCTGCAGCACAGCCCTCTCAGCTCTGGCTACTGGCAGTCCTTAGGCTTGAACCTGGGGCCTCTTTAGTGCAAATCCTCTGTGCTGATGCTGCACAGTCTCCCCCCAGACTATTTTATTTATTTTCACATTTCCTGGGCAGAAGCCCTCACCAATATGTCCTGGAACCTCCCCTCCCCAGAGCCCTGCCCCACTAGGGAAAGACAGAGACAGGTTGGGGTTGTGGATCCACCTGCCAACACCCATGTCCAGTGGAGAAGCAATGACAGAAGCCAGAACTCCCACCTTCTGCTCTCCATAGAGAATTCTGGTCCAGACTCCCAGAGGGGGAGGCAAGTTAGTGGACGATGACCTGCGGACTCTGTACTCCAATTTGGAGAGAGAAGAAAAAAAAAAAAAGGAGGAACATTTGGATGTAGCAAGAGGTGTAGATATGACTTGGAAAAGAAGAGATGATGGGGCCATGGAGAGGGAATGAGCAATGTGTCCAAATCTAGACAGAGTTGTAGAAATAATAGTCAGCCCATGTCTGCAACCTTAGGAGGAGTGCTGGAGCTTCCAGTGGACGGGGTGGGGACACAGAGCTCTGGTGGTGGGGATGGTGTGGAGCTGTACCCCTGTTATCTTGTAATTTTGTAACTCAATATTAAATCACTAAGAAAATTCTTTAAAAAAATGAAAATGAAGATGTTTGCTGACTCTGCGTCAGTCAGCTTCTGGTGGCCGAGTTCCCTCCTCTCAGCAAACAGCTCCCCCTCTCTCCTGAACCCCTTGGCATGAACCCATGCTGTTCCCACTCCACACAGGTGGTCTGGGGACATAATTTTCTTCTCCTTTTAATTTTATTTGCTTTATTTTTTGCATGTTGGGATCCTCATGCTCCTGCAAGCTCGCTGTTCCAGGGTGACTTTTGTCAGAGAGGGAAGGAAGAAAGATAAACAGAAAGAGCGAGGGGGAAGACACACCATGGAACCAAAGCTCCCCCAGTGCTCACATCTGAGAAGTGCCTCAGTGAGCTGTTAATTTTTATTTTGCCCACACGTAGGTTGGCTCCTGGTGTGGAAGTTCTGTGGCTTAGGCTAATGCGTGATCTCCTATGTCCGCCGGGCAGTTGTGACACAGAATAGCACCGCCTCACATCAAAAGCCCCCCACACGTCACCTATGCAGCCCCTGGGAACTTTCACCTGCTGACTGGCTGGACTGTTGTGCCGCTGCAGGATGGCACGTAAGTGAAACCAGAGGACAGGTGCTCCGTTAAGACCGATTCCTTCCTCTTCTAAACGTGCCCTCACAGCTTTTCCGACTATCTTAACTGTCCGTTCTACTTCACCCCTGAGCAGCATTCCATCACCTATCTGCCTCTGCCGGCCTCGCTGCTGTCTGCAGCTCTCTGTGTGAGGGCGTCTTAATTGGTTCCGGGTTCTTTGCGATCATTAACACAGTCGCTGTAAGCATTATGTGCAGGATGTCGCTCACAGCTCAGCTGAGCAAAGGCCTCGGAGGACGGTTGGTTGAGCATAAGAGGACACTGTATTTAGCTTTGTAATAAACTGGGAAAGTAGCTGGCTGAGTTTCTATTCCCACAAGTAATAAATGAGAGTTTCTCTTGTTCCATATCCTTGCTAGAAATTGGTACCGTCAGATTCAAAGTTTTAGCTGTTGTAGTAGTTGCTGCGTAGTGACGTGTTATTGGTGTTTTTATTTGCATTTCCCTGCAGACAGACAGCGTGAGCACTGTTCCTATATGGACTGATGGCTTCTCATGTGTATACATCTTCTGTAGTACGACGACATCTCATCGGTCTGATCCACAAGCCTGAAGCACTGCTACGTCGATCTTCTGCCATCACTGGTGTGTGCTCTGCAGGTTTTCACACGAGGGCTCCGTGTACCTTTCGCTAAATTCGCACCCACCGCACTCAGCTGTGTATGTCTAATTTATTCACGTTTTTGTGATCTGCTGCTGGGGTCTCACACACACATGCACTCCTACGGGCCCTGGGCCAGTTTTTCATTCTTCTGTTTCACATGCATGCACACACACTTGCACACATGGGCAGGAGTATACACCCGCATGCACACACGCGCACACGTGTATGCAGACATAAACACTCAGCACAGCACCACTCCACTGTCCTGTCCCTGGATCTCGCTCAAGTGCTGCTCATTGGAGCCTGAAGGGCAGCCACACCCCCGCTGGGTAAGCTACCCCCTGGCTCCTACAGCAAGGGGGCCTGTGTGTGACAATCTGGGTGGGATTGCACAGAGGGCTGGTTTTTCGTTTTGTATGGTTGCCATGTTTTAAGAGAGAGACTGAGAGGGGTGGGGAGGGGAGGGGGAAGAGAGAGAGGGAGACAGACAGAGAGACAGCTTCACCACTCATGAAGCCTCCCCCCGCCACAGGTGAGGAGTGGGGGCTTGAACCCAGGTTCTTGTGCACTGCAGTGTGTACACTTAAGCAGCTGCACCACCCCCAGCCACCTTTGTGTGTTTGCTTTCTTTTTTCTTTTTCTTTTTTCCTGCAGGGTTATTGCTGGGGCTCGGTGCCTGCACTATGAATCCACTGCTCTGGAGGCCATTTTTCCCATTTTGTTGCCCTTGTTGTTACCCTTGTTGCTGTAGTTATTATTGTTTTTGTCATTGTTGTTGTTGGATGAGCCAAGAGAAATGGAGAGAGAAGGGGAAGACAGAGAGGGGAGAGAAAGACAGACACTTGCAGACCTGCTTCACTACCCGTGAAGCGACCCCCCTGCAGGTGGGGAGCCCGGGCCACGAACTGGCATCCTCACACCAGTCCTGGAGCTTTGCACCACGTGCCCTTAACCGGCTGTGCCACCGCCCGACTCTCTGTGCATTTGCTTTCTACTCTTCAGTTTTGTGACTGACATATGGAAAGAAAATGACCCAGAGGTCAGCCTTGCACCCCACGGCCTCACTATGTCTGCTGCTTCCCCATCTTAGCAGGATTCCCTGGCGGCTGCACTGAGACCACTGCGGTGCACTTCCTGACCTCTGGGTCGCTCTGTCTTGTGCCCAACAAGGAGACTCAGCTACAGCGATGGAAAACAGAGCCGAGTCCATGTGCAGTCACCTTGAGAGAGGGAGAAAACGGTACCAGATTTGCCGAGTGCAACGCTGCTTGCCGCTCTAATCGCACCTGCAGCCTGCTTTGCTGGCAAGGAGCCGAGCCTCACTTCTGATGGGAAGGGAGCAAAGGAGGAAACAGAGAAGCCGCAAGCTTGTGTGTCTGTACCAGACAAACAGCCTGAGTTCCGGGGAAATGCAACAAAAGGCAAGCGGAGAAGCACCCAGCTTGAAGAGACAACTTCCAGAATGAAAGTCCGAGTCGCGGCCCCAGAGACCAGCACGCCAGGCTCTCAGGACAGACGTGGGCAGGAAGGAAGCTCACGGTTGCCACACGACTCCCCCATTATTCAGAAGTAAGCTTGTATGTCAGGATTGATATACACTTTACCAAAACCTCAAGCGACGAGACATGAGGAGGCTCAGTTTTCAAGTCCCACCTCAGGAACAGAAGCAGTTCGGCTGGAAGCCACACCTGAGCCCACATTCCTCTAATGCCCACACCTGTGCCAGGCCAGGGAGACCCGCATCTGCCTGTGTCCAGTCAGAGGAAGCAGCAGAGGCTGCAGCCTGGGGTAGGGCAAGTTCCCTGCAAGCACTAACTCACACTCACTCACTCACTCACACTCACCCACGCACACTCACTCACTCACCAACTCACTCACACTCAGTCACTGTCACTCACTCACTCACTCACTCACACTCACTCACTCACACTCACTCACTCACCAACTCACACTCTCACTCACTCACTCACTCACTTTCACACTCACTCACTCACCAACTCACTCACACTCCCTCACACTCACTCACTCTCAGTCACACTCACTCACATTCACACTCACTCACTCACTCTCACTCACCTCACCACCTACTCACTCACTCACTCACTCATGACTCACTAACCACTCATCACACTCACCACTCACTCTCTCACTCACTCACCTACTCACTCACTGACTCACACACTGACTCACGCACCCACTCTCCCATCCACTCACTCACCCACTCACTCAACCATTCACTCACTCACTCTCACACTCACTCACTCACCCACCCACCCACTCACTCACTCACTGAATCACACACTCACTCACCAACTCACTCACTCACCCACTCACTCACCCACCCACTCACTCACTCACTCACCCACTCACCTACCCAGCCTGGCACCACACGGCAGCAATGCCAGGGAACATCTGGTTCTCTGCCCCCCCTCCATCTTAAAGGAAAACTCAACCAGGATGCAGTTCAAACACACATGCATGAGGCCCGAGGCCAAGAAACACTCAGGAAATAAAATAAACAAGGATCTTTGATCCCTGGCACTGAATATGCAAGAGTCTAGCAGTGTTCTGGTCTCTCTCTTTCTCTCTCTCTCTCTCTCTCTGGAAATAAGTAAACAAACAAACAAATAAATAAATCAGATCTTCTAAAAATGAAACAAGCAGAGATGCTCAGTGTTTTCATGATTTGGAGAAACTGTACTGGCACTTTTTTTTTTAGATAGAAACAGAGAGAGACACAGAGAGAGAGAGACAGAGACAGAGAGAGAGAGATGGATCTCAGCAGTGAGTGTGTTGGGGGACAGACCTGACCCTGGCTCACACACATGGCAAAACATCAGACATGCAATAGAGCTATTCCATTGATCCCCTGGAAAATATTCTGTGAGAAGGAAAGGTCGCTTTATTTGCAGAGCTGTTATAATCAGACCAGGACATGTATTATCTTAGGGTTTCACCCCCACCGCACCCCCCAGGTGCATTCCAGGAGAATGGCTTCCTGCCAAGGACCTGACGACAGTCTCTGCATGAACAAGGAGCTGATTATGAAGACGCCCAGATGCTGAGGAGACTGTGTGAACAGGGCCACTTAGGCCAAGCCAGCCCCTGACCTAGGAAAGAGCCGTCCTCCCCCTCCCCCTCTTCTCTCGGCTAATCGTGATCAGACTGGGAACCAGCGTGTGCTGCCACAGGGAACAGGGCAGTTTCAAACCTGCCTCGGGGATAAATGCTTGTCTCTGGCCACAGCACCAACATGGTGGACCCAGGTGGGCACAGCTCCCCCACCCTGATTCTGCACAGCCCAACAGCCTGTCTCACTTCCTGCCTGCCTCAAGTCTCTGGAGTCCCCTCTCGGGGCAGATGGGCACCATTTCATTTCCAACAATAGAAGGACTCCTCCTTTCTGCTGATGGCCAAGGGCAGCCCACAAAACACCCGGGAGAAGGGAGTCGGGCGGTAGCGCAGCAGGTTAAGCGCATGTGGCGCAAAGCTCAAGGACGGGCGTAAGGATCCCAGTTTGAGCCCCCGGCAACCCACCTGCAGGGGAGTCACCTCAAAAGCAGTGAAGCAGGTCTGCAGGTGTCTGTCTTTCTCTCCCCCTCTCTGTCTTCCCTTTCTCTCTCCATTTCTCTCCGTCCTGTCCAACAACAACTATATCAATAACTACAATAATAATGACTACAACAACAAAACAAGGGTAACAAAAGGGAAAATAAATAAATATAAAAAGATAACTATTTTTTAAAAAGAATTAATTCTTTGGAGTGAATAGTAAAATACAATTCTTTTCTTCTTTTTCTTTTTTTTTTTTTTCCTCCAGGGTTATTGCAGTGCTGGCACTACAAATCCACTGCTCCTGGTGGCCGTATTTTCCGTTTTATTGGACAGGACTGCGAGAAGTTGAGAGAGGAGGGGGAGAGAGAGAGAGAGACAGAGAGACACCTGCAGACCTGCTTCACCGCCTGTGAAGCGCTCCTCCTGCAGGTGGGGTCTGGGGCTTAAACTTGGGTCCCTGCTGAGCCCTTGTGATTAGGGTTATATGTGCTTCAGCAGATGCACCACCTCCTGGCTCTGCGGTTTTGTTTCTTTTTTTTAAAGTAACTACTATCGCACATGGCGCAAAATGTAAGAACTGGCGTAAGGATCTTGGTTCGAGCCCCCGGCTCTCCACCTGCAGGGGAGTCACTTCCCAGGTGGTGAAGCAGGTCTGCAGGTGTCTGTCTTTCTTTCCTCCTCTCTGTCTTCCCCTCCTCTCTCCATTTCTCTCTGTCCTATCCAACAATGATGACAACAATATTAACTATAACAATAAGAAACAACAAGGGAAACAAAAGGGAATAAATAAATTAATTTTTAAAAAAGCACGCATGAGAGGAAGAAAACCAGAGGTCTCTCTGCCTCCCTAGCGACCTTGAACCTACTTGGTGTCCTTCGTGAGGTGAAAAGAGAATGTCCAGGCAAAGGAAGAGTTAACTGAGCAAACTGTCAGGAGGAGAGAAGCCCCAGATGACAGGAGGCCTTGAGGAAGGTAGTGCCCCCACCCCACCTCCCCAGTGGCATATCTTACGCTGACAGGCGATGCAGCCTCTACATCCTGAGCTAAACTTCGCAGACACAGCTGTGCAGGATGAGGGACGGTCACTGAGGCAGCCAGACCCTGAGCAGGGGCCCAAGTCCAGCCCTCAGCCCTGCAGCCTCGGCTCTGTGATGAGCTTTCTGCTCTCAGCCTGCAGCCCCGACAAAAGCTCCCTTTGTGCAGGGCCCAGAATCCTGTGTGTGGCCCGCTCACGTTCATACAGTTCATCCTTGCCGACTCCACGGGCCGGCTCTGAGTCTCGAACCCACAACATTCAGCCTGTGGACGCATCTGCACTGGGACAGCTAGGAGAGAAAAGCGGCCTCTCTCGGTACCACACACACTGGGGCTTGTGGTGGAGCCCATGGTACAAGGTGGCTGATTCCTGCTCGGGCCCCGAGGTCAGAGCTGTGCCCCTCCCCCGGTGGCATTGCTCCCTGAGGACAAGGGGTGGCCGGCCCGCACCGCAGCCCCCTGCACTGGGGCCCCTTCTCCTGTGAGCAGGACTGCGGGTGTCCGGTCGGGAGCTGCCCTGAGAGTGGCCTGTGTCTGATGGGGGTGGCCCCGTGGGCAGCTGTGGTGTTAGGAATGGACTTGGTGTGCCGGCCCTAGGACTGGGGAGATGGCACAATGTCTGTGCAAAAAGACTTTCTGGCCTCTGGTTCCCAAGTCCCAGGTTCAATCCCTAGCACTGCCATCAAAGAAAGGAAGAGAGAAAGGGCTTGGCGTCCTTCGGCTGAGGCTTTCTGGGCTGGCCTGGCTGTCACAAGGGGCCAGGCTGCGGTGAAGGGGCCGAACCTATGGTCCCTCTGCCGGCCCCCCAGTCCTGTGTGTGCTGTCTCCAGAGAGAGACTCCACGCACAGCGGCCTTGACTTCAACACCTTCAGTTTTAAACCTGAGACGGCAAGTGACCCTGTCCTGCGATTCCAGTGCTCAGTCAGAAGTGAGAAGCTGGAGAGGTCATGGGTGGGAACGAGATTTAAGGAAACGAGAGGGCAGCAGTACAGGCTGTGTGGGCAGCAGACAAGCACTTGGAGCTGACAGAGAGCAGCACCCTGCACCCTCCCCTGCACCCTCCCCTGCACCCTTTCCCCTGCCCCCTGCAGCAGCCAGGAGCAGGCCCAGGTCAGGCCCAGAAGCCCAGTGTGTCTGCACATCCTGCCCCGGCTCCCTCCCTCCCTGAAGGCAAAGGCCACAACATGCAGATGGAGGCAGAGGGGACCCTGGAGACAGAGGCTGAAGCTCATCCCTGAGGGTCCTGCCTTCCCCAGAAAGGACTAGAAAGCTGGGAGACCAGGGGTCTCTCTCCTGCGCTCGCGCTCTCTCTCTCTCTCTCTCTCTCTCTCTCTCTCTCCATCCCCAGAGGGTCCTGCCTTCCCCAGAAAAGACTAGAAAGCTGGGAGACCAGGGGTCTCTCTCCCTCTCTCTTTCTCTCTCTCTCCAGCCCCTGAGGGTCCTGCCTTCCCCAGAAGGGTCTAGAGAGCAGGGAGAGTGACTGTCTGTTTCTGTGATTCCTCATGGCGGAGTCAGTCTAGAGCCCCGGAGTGGCCCTAGCTAGCTGCCCCTCCCCCTCAACAAGCCGGTGCTCAGACCTGTGGGTTCTTCTCTTTTCTTTTTTCTTTTATCTTTATTTTCCCTTTTGTTGCCCTTGTTTTTTTATGGTTGTAGTTATTATTATTGTTGTTGTTATTGATGTCATTGTTGTTGGCTAGGACAGTGACACATGGACAGAGGAGGGGAAGACAGAGAGAGGGGAGAGAAAGACAGACACCTGCAGACCTGCTTCACCGCCTGTGAAGCGAACTCCCCTGCAGGTGGGCTCGAACCGGGATCCTTATGCTGGTCCTTGCGCCACTGTGCTACCTACCGCCGCCCGACTCCCTCTTCTGTTTTCAAGTCCCAGCTGCCTGTGGGTCAAGGTGACAGACTATGGAGGCGCTGCCTAGGGAAGGCTCTTCTGGGGCGAGGGCACTAGCACCCCTCCCCCGCCCCTGCAGGGAGCCAGAAAGAGGGGTCAGATGCCAAGATGTCTGAGGTGTCTGTCTCCCTCACCACCTGCCTGCTGAGGACATGAAATGCAGCTGAGTGGGATGTGACCCCTCAGCGTGCAGCCTTGGGACCCAAGGAGCCCACTATAAAAGTTATAAGGCAGATGGGAAACCAGGGCCCTCGCTGCTCTCTCTGGGGTCCACAGGCCTCTGATGCCTGCATTTCCCCCTTTCTACCCCCACCCGGTCCCCACAGCAGCCACTTCCCTGAAACGTGGCTGCCTGACTCTCTTGTGACTCTTCCGCAGGGAGGTCAGTCTAGAACCCGGCCAGCAGAGCTGAGAGGGGACCTCGGAGCCCTTTACAACGCACCAGAGCGCCCTTTGAGGAGAACGCCGCGAGAGCCCAGCCCGTGCCAGGTTCTCCAGAGTGAAGTCCATGACACGGGAAGGCAGAAAGACCTGCGTCAGCTCCAGGCGCCGTGAGAGCCCGAGGGAGAGAAGCAGGCGCATGGAGGGGAGGGGACTCGGCCCTGCGGATGGGTGACTCTGGCTGTGTTTTTGCCGAGCTCCCCGGCTGTTTCTGGGAGAGTGGCCAGTCAGTGCCTGCCAGGGTGAGCCAGTGTCTTGTTTACCTGGTACGTATGTTTGCTTGAGTGTGGTGTGTGTGTGTGTGTGTGTGTGTGTGTGTGTGTGTGTGTGTGTGGAGACCCTTGGCCACGGACGCCCCCCAGACCTAGTTAGGTAAACGAAGTGTTCTTCTTCCTTACTTTTAACCGTGAGGTACATGGACTTGCTGACGTCGGCGCCCACATCGTTGCTGACCTTGCACAGATAGTAACCGCTATCTTCCTCCACCACATGCTTGATCAGCAGAGAGCCGTTGCTGAGCACCTGGATCCGGCCATTCAGGGCAATGGGCTGGAACTGGGGAACCCCGGCCCCTGGAACAGAACGAGGAGGAGGAGTGAGGAGTGAGGACATGGGCCAGGACACACCTACGCACCCTGCTCTCCCCCCCCCCGACATTGTCCACTTGCACGGTGGCCCCGAGTTTGATCCCCAGCATCGCATAACAGCAGGAAAGAGGCCTGCAGAGCGGACATCATTAATGAGAGTGTCAATGGGGGAAATCGGTGGACAAGCGCCGAGAGGCCTGCGGGGCAGGGGAACAGTTTCGCTGATGCGTCAGACCCAGGCCTCTGGGCCCTGGATTCTGGTGCACTGTGTCTTTTATGATACAACAGAACACAAAGAAAGCCTGGGTACTGATCCACAATTTTAGGGTTGAGTACGTACATATGTATGTGCAGACCTCGAGAGAGAAAGGGAATGTGGACCCCCCCCCTCCCTGAGGGGACTAGGAGAAAGCGAACTTGCTTAGCAGCTCTCAAGGCCTTGCAAACAGGAGGATGTGGAGGGCGCCACAGCTGCGATTTATAGATGTCCTTTGGACACTCATCAAAATGGTGTAGTCAGACCCTCCGTTAACAGGGCAAGTCGGAAAGCATATTAAAATGTCAGAAAAGAGGTAACATTTCAAGAATAACAAATACAACATTAGATATGAAGATATATATATATATATATATATATATATATATATATATATATATTTTTTTTTTTTTTTTTTTTTTGCCACCAGAGTTTACTGCTGGAGTTTGATGCCTACATGGTCTCACCACTTACAATCATCATTTCCCCTCTTCTCTCTCTCTTTTTAGATGATGAAACCCAGAAGTGGAGAGTCACTGCTCTGCTACTCATGCAGTCACCCCTGCAGGAGGGCCCCTGTTGTGGCCAGGGGCTCGAATATGGACTCCCTTCAATGGTGACATGTGTGTGTGACATCAAAGTTCCTTCAGCCAGCAAACTGGTCATAGGAAAACACTGGCAAATAAAAGGCTAAGGTCACCAAGGGTAAAAAGACAGACAAGGAAGCAAACCACAGGTCATACGCCTTAGATCTCTGCGATGATGTCAATGTTCTAGCAACATCTCAGTCTGAAGAGGAAAAGAAAGAGTCATATTTGAGGAGGGTGGGAACACAGAGCTTTGGTGGGGCACGTGGTACTGCACTACACGCTGTTCTTACAATCTTGTAACCCACTGTTAATCACAAATAAAAAAAAGGAAAGAGATAAAATAATAAAAAAATAATACAATTTGAAACACAGAAGACCATACTACCACTGTAACTTTACAGAGGGTTTCTAAAAGTATACACATTAGGACGGGAGGGAGAGGAAGATGGCGGCCTGAGAAGTTGCTGACAGCGAGCGCTCTGACCGCATCGTCGGCAACGGTAGGATTTTCTGCCTTTAGCAGGCCAGTTAATAAGGGGTGACACCAAAGAGTGGGTACAATTTAATTTGGGTTAAGAATTAGAGTAAAGGTGACACGGACTAGCGGGGCTCCAGAATTCCCAGGGCGCCGGGCAAGGCGAGTGCGCCGGGCATTGTCCTCCGCCCGCCCGGGAAGGCGGCTCCTCCGCCGGTTGCAGAGCGCGGCGGGCAGAGGACCCGGAGAGAGCACTTTAGCTCGGGGGCTGCCTCTTGGGAGAATCCAGGGTCCACCGCGACCCTGAGAGCAGATCCAAAGACTTCTTGAGTATAGCTCTCATTGGATCAAAGGATTTGGAGCTAGTTTTCATTTTTGAGAAATCCTTTAAAAAAGTCTGGAGGGGGGGGTTTCCCGGAAGATGGCGATTGAGAAGCGGCTAGTCTTTGAGCTCCGGACACATCTCGTGTAAACAATAGGATTTTCTGCCTTTAGCAGGCCAGCCAATAAGGGGCCACAGCGGTCATACCAAAGAGGTGTCTATAACTTAATTTGGGTTAAGAATTAGAGTAGGGGAAAAAATTCTTTTTTCTTCCTTTTAATTTTCAAGCATACATCCTTCCCGCCGCTCCCCCCCCCCCCACCATAAGCAGTGCCTGGGACCAGCTACTAGCAGGATACCCCATACCACCAAACAGGTTTTTTTTTTTTAAACTCACTGATAACACATTTGGGAAGTTCCTCGCACTGCTCTTTAATTACAACCCTTCTTCTTATATTCTCCCTTTTCTCTCTCTTATCTCTCTCTATCTCTTTTTTATTTTTTATTATTATTATTATTTTTTTTATCTTGTCATACACTTCTTTCTTCTTTGCCTTTCTGAATTTGTGAATTACTTTGGGGAAGAAATCTGACCCAGAGTGGACTTTCTATGTGTGTATCTCTGCTCTAGTTCCCTTTACACTCTTGTTACCCCTAGAATATACACTGGATAGTAGATTTGCATAACTGTCTATTCTTGCTATCCTCTCTTTCTTTTTTCTTTCTTCACTGGGATTTGGTTACTATTTTTTCACGGACTGGAGAAATTTTTTGGCTAACTGGTAACGATTAAACTCCTTCAATACTTACTTCAGTTGCTACTGTAATTCCGGAGGTTGGTGAGTGCAATTGTCATAAAGGTATTTAGTACAGTGCTACTTGTGCTCAAAACACAACAACTGAGGAACAACAGAGCATTAAAAAAAAAAAGAGAGAGAGAAACACATAAATAAAAAAAAATGGGTAGATTAAAAACAAATAAAACTGCTACCCCAATGAATGAAGACAAGAGCCCAGAAGAAACCATAAATCAATCAGAAGTAACCATAGATAAGAAAAGTATGCAAGCAATAATAAACTTATTAATCACAGAAATGAAAACAACATTGGAGGAAAGGAATGGCAGTATTAGGGAAACAACAGTTGAGACACCCAAGGAAAATACTGATTATCTTGAGACAATTAGAGAACTGAAAGCTGAAATAGTTGTAATGAAGAAAGAAGCTGAGGCAAGGGAAAGCAGACTAACAGAAGCAGAAAACAGAATTAGTCAGACAGAGGATGAGTTAGAGAAAACTAAGAAAGAGGTGAAAGAGCTTAAAAAGAGATTGAGAGACACTGAAAACAACAACAGAGACATATGGGATGATCTCAAAAGAAGTAACATTCGTATAATTGGCCTGCCAGAGGAAGAAAGAGAGGAAGGGGAAGCAAACATTCTAGAGGAAATAATACAAGAAAATTTCCCAGACCTGAATAACAGAAAGGATATCAAGGTGCAAGAGGCCCAGAGAGTACCAAACAGAATCAACCCAGACCTGAAAACACCAAGACACATCATAGTCACAATGAGAAGAAGTAAGGATAAAGAAAGGATCCTAAAGGCTGCAAGAGAGAAACAAAAAGTCACATACAGGGGAAAACCCATAAGACTTTCTGCAGATTTCTCCACTCAAACTCTAAAAGCCAGAAGGGAGTGGCAAGATATCTATCGAGCCCTGAATGAAAAAGGGTTTCAACCAAGGATAATATATCCTGCTAGACTTTCATTCAAGCTAGATGGAGGGATCAAAACCTTCTTAGACAAACAACAGTTAAAGGAGGCAACTATCACCAAGCCGGCCCTGAAAGAGGTACTAAAAGACCTCTTATAAACAAGAACATCACTATAATACTTGTAATATCAGAGTAAACAAATCGTTTTTTAGAACAATGGCACTACAATACATTAAATCCATAATATCAATAAATGTCAATGGCTTAAACTCACCCATCAAAAGGCACAGGGTGGGGGGATGGATCAGAAAACATAACCCAACCATATGCTGCTTGCAAGAATCACATCTGTCACAACAAGATAAACACAGACTTAAAGTGAAAGGATGGAAAACTATCATACAGGCTAACGGTCCACAAAAAAGGGCAGGAACAGCCATTCTCATCTCAGACACGATAGATTTTAAATTAAATAAAGTAATAAAAGATAGGCAAGGACATTACATAATGATTAGAGGATCAATCAGCCAAGAAGACTTAACAATTATTAACATCTATGCACCCAACGAGGGACCATCTAAATACATTAAACACCTACTGAAAGAATTTCAAAAATACATCAATAGTAATACAATAATAGTGGGAGACTTCAATACCCCACTCTCACACTTAGACAGATCAACAAAGCAGAGAACCAATAAAGATACAAGAGAATTGAATGAAGAGATTGACAGACTAGACCTCTTGGACATTTTCAGACTCCTCCACCCCAAAAAACTGGAATACACCTTCTTTTCAAATCCACATAACACATACTCAAGGATAGACCACATGTTAGGCCACAAAGACAGCATCAATAAATTCAAGAGCATTGAAATCATCCCAAGTATCTTCTCAGACCACAGTGGAGTAAAACTAACTTTTAACAACAAACGGAAAATTATTAAAAGACATAGAATTTGGAAACTAAACAACATGCTCCTTAAGAACCACTGGGTCAGAGACTCACTCAAACAGGAAATTCAAATGTTCCTGGAAACTAATGAAAATGAAGACACAACCTATCAAAATATTTGGGACACAGCGAAAGCAGTACTGAGAGGGAAACTTATAGCCATACAATCACATATTAAACACCAAGAAGAAGCCCAAATGAATGACCTTACTAGACACCTCAAGGACTTAGAGGAAGAGGAACAAAGGAACCCTAAAGCAACCAGAAGGACAGAAATCACTAAAGTTAGAGCAGAAATAAACAACATCGAAAATAAAAGAACCATACAAAAGATCAATGAAGCCAAACTTTGGTTCTTTGAAAGATTAAACAAAATTGACAAACCCCTAGCCAGACTCACCAAACAAAAAAGAGAGAAGACTCAAATTAATAGAATTGTAAACGATGCAGGAGATATCACAACTGACACCACAGAAATCCAGAGAATTCTGCGAAACTTCTATAAAGAACTATATGCCACCAAGCTAGAGAATCTGGAAGAAATGGAACAATTCCTAGAAACCTATGCACTTCCAAAACTGAACCAAGAAGAACTACAAAATCTAAATGCACCAATCACAGACAAAGAAATTGAAACCGTTATTAAGAATCTCCCCAACAACAAAAGTCCTGGACCAGATGGCTTCACAAATGAATTCTACAAAACTTTCAGGAAACAGTTAATACCCATACTTCTTAAGCTATTCCATAAGATTGAAGAAACAGGAATACTCCCTTCCACCTTTTATGAAGCCAACATCACCCTGATACCAAAAGCTGATAGGGACAGAACAAAAAAGGAAAACTACAGACCAATATCTCTGATGAACATAGATGCCAAAATATTAAACAAGATCTTGGCCAACCGGATACAGCAACACATCAAAAAGATTGTTCATCATGACCAAGTGGGATTCATCCCAGGAATGCAAGGCTGGTTCAACATCCGTAAATCAATCAATGTCATTCATCACATCAATAAAAGCAAAGCCAAAAACCACATGATTATCTCAATAGATGCAGAGAAAGCCTTTGACAAAATCCAACACCCATTCATGCTCAAAACTCTACAGAAAATGGGAATAGATGGGAAAGTCCTCAAGATAGTGGAGTCTATATATAGCAAACCTACAGCCAACATCATACTCAATGGACAGAAGCTGAAAGCATTCCCCCTCAGATCGGGGACTAGACAGGGCTGTCCACTGTCACCGTTACTCTTCAACATAGTATTGGAAGTTCTTGCCATAGCAATCAGGCAAGAGAAAGAAATCAAAGGGATACAGATTGGAAGGGAAGAAGTCAAGCTCTCACTATTTGCAGATGATATGATAGTATACATAGAAAGACCTAAAGAATCCAGTAGAAAATTACTGGAAGTTGTTAGGCAATATAGCAAGGTATCAGGCTACAAAATCAATGTACAAAAATCAGTGGCATTTCTTTATGCAAACACTAAATCTGAAGAAGAAGACATCCAGAAATCACTCCCATTTACTGTTTCAGCAAAATCAATCAAATACCTAGGAATAAAGTTGACCAAAGAAGTGAAAGACTTGTATACTGAAAACTATGAGTCGCTACTCAAGGAGATAGAAACTGATACCAAGAAATGGAAAGATATCCCATGCTCATGGATTGGAAGAATAAATATCATCAAAATGAATATTCTCCCCAGAGCCATATACAAATTTAATGCAATACCCATCAAAGTTCCACCAGGCTTCTTTAAGAGAATAGAACAAACGCTACAATCATTTATCTGGAACCTGAAAACACCTAGAATTGCCAAAACCATCTTAAGGAAAAGAAACAGAAATGGAGGCATCACACTCCCAGACCTTAAACTATATTATAAAGCCATCATCATCAAAACAGCATGGTACTGGAACAAAAATAGGCATACAGACCAGTGGAACAGAATTGAAAGCCCAGAAGTAAATCCCAACACCTATGGGCATCTAATCTTTGATAAGGGGGCCCAAAGGATTAAATGGAAAAAGGAGGCTCTCTTCAATAAATGGTGCTGGGAAAACTGGGTTGAAACATGCAGAAGAATGAAATTGAACCACTTTATCTCACCAGAAACAAAAATCAACTCCAAATGGATCAAAGACCTAGATGTCAGACCAGAAACAATCAAATACTTAGAGGAAAACATTGGTAAAACACTTTCCCACATACACCTCAAGGACATCTTTGATGAATCAAACCCAATTGCAAGGAAGACTAAAGCAGAAACAAACCAATGGGACTACATCAAATTGAAAAGCTTCTGCACATCCAAAGAAACTATTAAACAAACAGAGAGACCCCTCACAGAATGGGAGAAGATCTTCACATGCCAGACATCAGACAAGAAACTAATCACCAAAATATATAAAGAGCTCAGCAAACTTAGCCGCAAAAAAGCAAATGACCCCATCCAAAAATGGGCAGAGGAAATGAACAAAACATTCACCACAGAGGAGATCCAAAAGGCTAACAAACATATGAAAAACTGCTCTAGGTCACTGATTATCAGAGAAATGCAAATCAAGACAACACTAAGATACCACCTCACTCCTGTAAGAATGGCATACATCAAAAAGGACAGCAGCAACAAATGCTGGAGAGGATGTGGGGACAGAGGAACCCTTTTACATTGCTGGTGGGAATGTAAATTGGTACAGCCTCTGTGGAGAGCAGTCTGGAAAACTCTCAGAAGGCTAGACATGGACCTTCCATATGACCCAATAATTCCTCTCCTGGGGTTATACCCCAAGGACTCCATAACACCCAACCAAAAAGAGGTGTGTACTCCTATGTTCATAGCAGCACAATTCATAATAGCTAAAACCTGGAAGCAACCCAGGTGCCCAACAACAGATGAGTGGCTGAGAAAGCTGTGGTATATATACACAATGGAATACTATGCAGCTATCAAGAACAATGAACCCACCTTCTCTGACCCATCTTGGACAGAGCTAGAAGGAATTATGTTAAGTGAACTAAGTCAGAAAGATAAAGATGAGTATGGGATGATCCCACTCATCAACAGAAGCTGACTAAGAAGATCTGAAAGGGAAACTAAAAGCAGGACCTGATCAAATTGTAAGTAGGGCACCAAAGTAAAAACCCAGTGGTGAGGGGTAGGCATGTAGCTTCCTGGGCCAGTGGGGGGTGGGAGTGGGCGGGAGGGATGGGTCACAGTCCTTTGGTGGTGGGAATGGTGTTTATGTACACTCCTAGCAAAATGTAGACATTTAAATCAGTAGCTAATTAATATGAGAGGGGGAAATCAATTGTATGTCTCAAAGTTTCTCAAAAGACAAACTGAATCTTTTTAATATATAGGCTATGTATTTGATATGCGGACTCTCTCAAAAGCCTAGACCAAGTAGATTAGAAGCTTCCAATAGCACAGCTATATACAAGATACTGGGTACTGTCCAGCAAACCATAACAAAGGGACTTTTCAAAGTTAACCCAATTAACAAATAATGTGATGATAATATTAACTATCGATTGTCTTTTTGAACCCTAAGACAGCAGGAACCTCACATCTTCACTATAGAGCCCCTACTTCCCCCAGTCCTGGAACCCTTGGATAGGGCCCACTTTCCCGTAGGCATCTCCCAATCCAAACCAAATAACATTGCATCTGCCGATCACAACCTAACCAAAGCAACGATTGCTACCTCAACATGCTTCACCTCAGAATGTATCCAGAGACTTCACGTGTGGAATGACAACCCTTCAGCTTCATTACTCGGGTGAGACCTTTCCTTTAATAGTACACTCTAATTTCATCTCAGGTAGTTCACTTTCCAACAAAGTCCCATAACCTAGATATACACCAGTTTCTGTGAGAGAGAGAGCTTATGTGCACACGTATCCATAAACTACTGCAAAATATATACCTGAAAGCAGGACTACACTAGAGTTTGCAGTGAGTACCTCCCTAACACTTCCTCTCCACTATTCCAAGCTTGGGATCCATGATTGCTCAACAAATTGTTTGGCTTCATATGTTAACTCTCTTTTCAATCACCAGGTTCCAGATGCCACCAGGATGCTGGCTAGGCTTCCCTGGATTGAAGACCCCACCAATGTGTCCTGGAGCTCAGCTTCCCCAGAGTCACACCCTACTAGGGAAAGAGAGAGGCAGACTGGGGGTATGGACCGACCAGTCAACGCCCATGTTCAGCGGGGAAGCAATTACAGAAGCCAGACCTTCTACCTTCTGCATCCCTCAACGACCCTGAGTCCATGCTCCCAGAGGGATAGAGAATGGGAAAGCTATCAGGGGAGGGGGTGGGTTATGGGGATTGGGTGTTGGGAATTGTGTGGAGTTGTACCCCTCCTACCTTATGCTTTTGTTCACTAATCCTTTCTTAAATAAAAAATTAAAAAAAAAAAAAAGAAAACTAAAAAAAAAAAAAAAAAAGAAAGGTAAAAGTAAAAAAAAAAAAAAGTATACACATTAGATTCAAATACATAGGAACTGTTATAAAAGGAACGGTGTTATAGTCTTTGTAAAACTTTAATAAATGCCATAAACTAAATATAATGTTCTGTTTCCAGAGAAAAATAAGACAGAAATCAGTAACAGAAGCCAGACCTTCTACCTTCTGCAACCCTCAACGACCCTGGGTCCATGCTCCCAGAGGGATAGAGAATGGGAAAGCTACCATGGGAGGGGGTGGGTTATGGGGATTGGGTGTTGAGAATTGTGTGGAGTTGTACCCCTTCTACCTTATGCTTTTGTTCACTAATCCTTTCTCAAATAAAAAATTAAAAAAAAAATACACCAAACTGAAAAAAAAAAAAGAACTGCGTCCAGACAACCCCCCCAAGAATTTGAAAATGAAGCCCTGCCCTCCCCAAGGAGCTCCCCAAGGAAAATAGAGCCTTGGGGTTAAGAACAAACAAGCAGGGGCCAGGTGGTGGTGCACCTAGCAGAGTGCACGCAACACCTGTGTTAGCAGGTCCTGGGGCCCAGGTTCAAGTCCCCAGCTCCCACCTGCAGGGGGAAAGCTTCATTGAATGGGGAAGTAATTCTGCTAGCATCTCTCCTTCTCTCTGTTTTCTTTCCCTCTCTCCCCTACTACTCCTCTTTGTCTCTTGCCCTCTGTAAAAAATAAATAAATAATCATCATCATGGTAAAGGAAGAAAGGGGGAATGGTGGAGTTGTGCAAACACTGAGCCCTCGCAATAGCCCCGTACTGGTGACAGAACTTAATGCAAAACCAGCAAATCAAAATTTACTGAATGCACCCAAAAAAACAATAATTACAGGATTTTTTAAATTAAGTGCTGTATTAAGACATAAGAAAGGGATGTTAGGCTCAAACAGCAAGTCCCTGCCTGCCAGGAGAGGCTTCCTCAGCTGTGAAGCCGGGTTGCAAGGACCTCTCCCCCCCCACCCCCCCCACCGCCCAATTATAAAAATCCAGGATGGTGAATGGCCTGGAATGGCGGAGTTGTGCAGACACTGAGCACCAGCAGTAACTCTGGTGGAAAAAAAAAAAAAAAGATGAAGAAGGTTAGGAGCCAGTCTGGCCAGAAGAAGGCCGACTGTGGGGTGCAGGAGGCTAGGAGCCAGTCCGGCCAGAAGAAGGCAGACTGTGGGGTGCAGGAGGCTAGGAGCCAGTCCGGCCAGAAGAAGGCCGACTGTGGGGTGCAGGAGGCTAGGAGCCAGTCCGGCCAGAAGAAGGCCGACTGTGGGGTGCAGGAGGCCTGGCCGCACACTGAAGCTTCGCGGGCAGTACCGAGGGAAGCTGCATGGACACAGCGGTGCTGTGGAGTCTCTGCTTCGTTCTCTCTATCCCTGTCTCTGTCTGAAAACGAAAGGAAGCAAGTCTGATGCGAGCCTCGTTGTAGCACGTGTGTGAGACTGCACAGAGAGAGAGAGAGAGAGAGAGAGAGGGGAAGAATGGCCTGTTTCAGCGAGCTGAGCATTCCCCTGCGAAGCTACCTGTAAGAAAAGTGATTAAAAGCCAAAGGTAGCAGAAGGGAGGAAACTATGAAGAGGAAAAATAAAAATCAGTGACTCAGCAAAGAGAAAGAAGATCCAGAGAAATCAACAGAGCCAGGTGCGATTGTGGAGGGAACAGTAAGACAGACAGCGAGGCCTCTAAGTGGACTGATTAAAAGGCCAGAAGACACATTTCAGATAAGTGTATTGACAAAGACCAAGACTACAGCTCCTGCTGGCATTAAAGAGAAAGCAGAAAGGGCAGGGGACACAGCAGAAAGACTCATGCCCGAGGCTCCAAGATCCCAGGTTCAATCCTCACCACCCTCTGCCAGAACTGAGCGGGGCTCTGGTAAAAACAAACAAATAGACAAACAAAATAAATAAACATAAACAAAATGGAAATGTTAAGAATAGCTTTATATCAATAAAATTTGCAACTTAAGTGGATGTATGTCTTGCAAAATACAAACTAGCAAATACCATTTAAAAACACAATAAATAGTGCAGGTGGCACAAAGTGAAAGGACCGGCATAAGGATCCCGGTTCGAGCCCCCGACTCCCCACCTGCAGGGGAGTCGCTTCCCAGGCGGTAAAGCAGGTCTGCAGGTGTCTGTCTTTCTCTCCCCCTCTCTGTCTTCCCCTCCTCTCTCCATCTCGCTCTGTCCTATCCAACAATGATGACATCAATAACAACAACAATAACGACAACAATAAAACAACAAGGGCAACAAAAGGGAATACATAAAAATGAAAAAAAGTAAATAAATGAATAATAACAAAGTACAAACAAAGCAAATTTAAAAGCTCTCTATATGGGAATAAAGTTTATTTGTCGTTAAAATATTGCATACCCTAAGCTCAGACCGTTTCACTAAGGAATACCAGGTCTTAATTCGTAAAAGTCGAAATGAAGACAGAAATAAAGTGTGAATGTACTTAAAAATTAAAGTCTTTTAATAAGAAAATGAGCCCAAGCTGAAGGGTCACTCCATCTTTTTTTTTTTTATTTTTATTTTTTGGATAGGACAGAAACTGAGAGAGAAGAGGGGAAGACAGAGAGGGAAGAAAAAGACACCTGCAGACCCGCTTCACCGCCACATGTGCTTAACCCAGTGTGTTCCTGCCAAGCTCCTTCTTTTATTTTTAATTTTTTACTAGTGATTTAATAATGGTTTACAATATTGTAAGATTACATAGGTATAGTTCTATTTTTTAAAAAATGTTTATTTATTCCCTGTTGTTACCCTCCATCTTTCTAAGCCCAGTCATTCGTAAGACACCGAATAACTGTGAGCCGGCTCCTTAGCCACCAAGAATATAGTCCCAAGTGCTGGGATTTGTTGAACTGAGGGGAGAGAAATTCCCACAGGCCCGACAGAATTATCTGTTCTCTCCTTGAGCTTTGGCAAAATTGTACTGGGGTCCTTGCGCACTGTACTGTGTATGCCCCAAGCAGGTGTGCCGCTGCCTGCCCCCGCCCCCAGTTCTGTTCAACATTCAACGGGCCTGGAGTCAGGAAGCCCAAGCACCTTAAACATGCCCACACTACTTAGCTCCTGGGAGCTTGCCTACAGAGCCACTGCACAGAGGCACACCGTTCAGGGGCAAGAGTCCATTGCTGCATGAGAACTGGAAGCAAGGAAGAGAGAGAGAGAGAGAGAGTGAAGAGAGGAGAGAGGAGAGACAGGGAGAGGAGAGAGGAGAGACAGAGAGAGGGAGAGGGAGAGAGGAGAGAGGAGAGACAGGGAGAGGAGAGAGGAGAGACAGAGAGAGGGAGAGGGAGAGAGGAGAGAGGAGAGACAGGGAGAGGAAGAGGGAGAGGGAGAGGGAGAGGCAGAGGCAGAGGGAGAGGGAGAGGGAGAGGGAGAGGGAGAGGGAGAGGGAGAGGCAGAGGGAGAGGGAAAGGCAGAGGCAGAGGGAGAGGGAGAGGGAGAGGGAGAGGGAGAGGCAGAGGCAGAGGGAGAGGGAGAGGGAGAGGGAGAGGGAGAGGGAGAGGGAGAGGGAGAGGGAGAGGGAGAGGCAGAGGGAGAGGGAGAGGCAGAGGGAGAGGGAGAGGGAGAGGCAGAGGCAGAGGGAGAGGGAGAGGGAGAGGGAGAGGGAGAGGCAGAGGGAGAGGGAGAGGCAGAGGGAGAGGGAGAGGGAGAGGGAGAGGCAGAGGGAGAGGGAGAGGGAGAGGGAGAGGGAGAGGCAGAGGCAGAGGGAGAGGGAGAGGGAGAGGGAGAGGCAGAGGGAGAGGCCGAGGGAGAGGGAGAGGGAGAGGGAGAGGGAGAGGGAGAGGGAGAGGGAGAGGCAGAGGGAGAGGGTGAGGCAGAGGGAGAGGGAGAGGCAGAGGGAGAGGAGAGGGAGAGGGAGAGGGAGAGAGAGAGGGAGAGGGAGAGGCAGAGGCAGAGGCAGAGGGAGAGGAGAGGGAGAGGGAGAGGCAGAGGCAGAGGCAGAGGCAGAGGGAGAGGGAGAGGCAGAGGCAGAGGGAGAGGCAGAGGGAGAGGGAGAGGGAGAAGGAGAGGGAGAGGGAGAGGGAGAGGGAGAGGAGAGGGAGAGGGAGAGGGAGAGTGAGAGAGAGATATGCATGCCCCATGGCAAGCACTCTCTGAGACTCTGCAGGAGGTGAGAGCCAGGCAGGATACTCCTGAAGTCTACAAGCTTATCTCTATTCCGGAGAAGGCGAGCAAATCAAGTGACCCTATGCATACCTTTGGAGAACTTCCACACGATAGTAGGCACAGGATAGCCCTCAGCGGAGCAATTGAGGATGACAGCCTTGCCGTAGATCCCGTCCTGGTCCCGCGGCTGGACCACAAACTTGGGAGGAACTGAAAAGAGAGAGAGACGCCACCGATTCAGTGAAGATCACAACTTAGTCCAGGCGTGATTTTAAGAGACTCAAGAGTGTGACTAAACGTGAAAAGACTAAGAAAGAGAGAGAGGCCAGAAGAAGCCTGGGTACCACCCACCTCACATAGACATGGGACTCTGTACAGGGGGGATGTGGACATGCTGTGGCCTCCTGCAGCTGAGCCTGGGCCTCTAGAGGGAGGTGGGAAGGGGCAGAAGGAGAGGCAGGGACCAGGAACAACAGTGGAGGAGAACAGTGGCTGGTGCTGGGTGTGTTGTGCAGATACCAATCACTGGGAGACAAGAAACAGGGCAGGGGGGCGGGCGGGGGCGCGGCGGGCTCAGCGCAGGTGGCGCCAAGCGCAGGGACCGGCGTGAGGATCCCGGTTCGAGCCCCCTGGCTCCCCACCTGCAGGGTAGTCGCTTCCCAGGCGGTGAAGCAGGTCTGCAGGTGTCTGTCTTTCTCTCCCCCTCTCTGTCTTCCCCTCCTCTCTCCATTTCTCTCTGTCCTATCCAACAATGAACAACAATAACTACAACAACAATAAAAACAAGGGCAACAAAAGGGAAAATAAATAAAATTTAAAAAAAGAGAAAGAAATGGTGCAAATGGACACGAGCTGTCATGTAAACTATTACTCCACTCAAAAAGTGGTAAAAAAAAATAAAGGAAGGAAAGAAAGAAATGGCAAAGGGGAGGAACTCTCTCCGTGCGGAAACACAGAGCCTGCATGCCCGAGGCCCTGGGAGCAAGCCCTAGCACTTATGCCAGAGCTGACGAGTGCTCTGATTCTCTCTCTACACCAGTCTTTAAAAAGACTTTACTCCGGAGTCGGGCGGTGGCGCAGTGGGTTAAGCGCACGTGGCGCAAAGCGCAAGGACCAGCAGAAGGATCCCGGTTCGAGCCCCCGGCTCCCCACCTGCAGGGGAGTCGCTTCCCAGGCGGTGAAGCAGGTCTGCAGGTGTCTGTCTTTCTCTCCCCCTCTCTGTCTTCCCCTCCTCTCTCCATTTCTCTCTGTCCTATCCAACAACGATGACATCAAGAACAACAACGATAATAACTACAACAGTAAAACAACAAGGGTAACAAAAGGGAAAATAAATAAACGTAATTTTTTCCAAGCGCAAGGACTGTCAGAGTAAGGATCCCGGTTCAAGCACCGGCTCCCCACCTGCAGGGGAGTCGCTTCCCAGGCGGTGAAGCAGGTCTGCAGGTGTCTGTCTTTCTCTCCCCTCTCTGTCTTACCCTCCTCTCTCCATTTCTCTCTGTCCTATCCAACAATGATGACATCAATAACAACAACAATAGTAACTACGAGAATAAAAAAAAAACAAGGGCAACAAAAGGGAAAATAAATAAACATAATTTTTTGTTTTAAAATGACTTTACTCAAAGTAGAAAAATAAAATAAGGCAAAGAAGCAGACAGAGCCACCCAGACCCAATCCTGAGATTTCTATGCAGAGCCACAATCTCAAAGGTGGGCAGAAGAGGTGAAGGGGGTCAGGCATTGCGGGCGGTCGGCTGTGCTGTGGTGGTAGCAGGGGTGGGTGGCAGCACAGCCGGGACGTGACCAGGCCTGTGATTCAGGATCAGCTCCACGCAAAGCAAGGAGGGCTTACATACAGAGAAAATCCAGTATTTGCGACTTGAGACAAATGAGGAAAATAGGCTCAAGGCAGGCACATGTTTCTCTCTCTCCCCCCCCTCTCTTTCTCTCTCTCTTTCTCTCTCTCTATATGTGTGTGTGTGTGTGTGTGTGTGTGTGTGTGTTTGTTTTGCATGGAGAGTGCCCACTGATAACCCTAAAAAGAAAGGAAGAAAATACAGCTCCGAATTTGCAAGCTAAATACATACCGGATGTAGTCAGTCACCTGCTTTAGTAGCAACTTCACTTTCTCGGGACAGTGTTCTGGGCACATACGTTCAGCAGACTGTAACGATGTATGTCTTCATTTTTAATTAATATAACATAAATTCATACTACGAACATTTTAACAGAACAGTTTCATCCTTATATATATGTATATATATGTACATAAGACACTCTTTTAAATATATTTGAGGTAAGAATGAAAATTTCTTTCTAGGAACAGGGTGGAGGAGGTTACATGGAGTGGGGATTTCTAGTGAAAAATAATCAGCCAATGTCAAGGATAGATTCCAGGATCATTTTGGCGAAAGTGGGAAGGGAATTTGCACTCTGTCTCATTTTATGATCTTTTTGGCTCAGATTCCACTGAGAGCAAACACCTCTTGTCAAAGGAGCAGAGTAAGTCATGTCTAGTTATAACTGATCTATGAGAACCACTGCATCTGGCTCCAATCCAAAGGAGTGCTACTTAAAAACCAATCAGAGAGACTTAGATGGGAATAAGCATTGACATATTGTTAGTATCAGGCTATTACAGATAGAAATGGCCCATAAAATGGAGCATTATCTTCCCTTTCTCTCTCTTTCATCTCCTTGGTTCAGGGACTGATGATTCTTCCTTGAAAGTGTCTCACATACACACATATTACCATCACCTTCTTCTTCATAACCTAGTCACGTGAACAAACAGGTCTTCCTTTTGGTTTCAGCACTACTAGGCTGAACAGCTCCAGGCACTTGGCGGGGGGGGGGTGGTGGCACCCCAGGGGGGTGGCACTGCCACTCCTGGGACCCTTCTGAAAGCCTCTGCCTTGCACAGAACTGCCCAAGGCACTGGGAGACAAGGAGGCAGGACACTTGTTTCCATTCACACTCCTCACGGGTGGAACACTGTCCTACTTTTTAGGCACCCATCATCCTGTGTCTATCTATCATCTATCTATCTATCTATCTATCTATCTATCTATCTATCTATCTATCTATCATATTAACCCTACCTATCACCCACCCATAGTCTATCTATCCACCACAATCATCACCACTCAAGCACTGAGTTCCAAATGAAGAAAAGTGAATTATTTTATTTCTGTGTGTTTAGCTGTTTACTCCAAATCACTTTCATTACATCTGTAATGAAAATGAATTTTGAAATGTGCAAGCCCTGCAGTGGGGTTTATCCAATAGTATCTGAAGTCCTAGGTATTATTAATATCATACGCATAAAATCAATTGTATCGTTAATAATATAATTCTTCACTCTCGAGCTTAGCACTTTTCTCAGTGATTTTGGATTTGTTCCTCCTCAGTCAGTCAGGGGTGGGGAGTACCGACCCTCCATCCCTCTCCCTTCCTGTGAGTCTGTTTCAAAGCTCCAGGAGGTCAAGATCAGGGTCCCTGTTTGCAGAGCTGGGGACAGATGCCCTCACACTAGTCATGCTAGTTAGTTTATTCAGGAAGTCTCTGTCTGCCAGAACTAAAGCAGTACCTTCATCCTGAGTGCCCTCACTGCCCTCACTCAACCTTTCCTTTCCCTTTGCACACGCATGTAGCTAGCTAGCTGCCCATCTTTGCTTGCTTGTTGTCTTTCTCCTCTACAGGACTCTGAGTTTTGTGGGGCAAGGAGCTGACCTTCCTGTTTTTAACACCAGTGCACCCTTACCCAGGACTCAAGGCATATGTTATCAAGTAGAAACTTGATGAGTTTTTGTTGGAAGGATAAATGAGTGAGTGAAATAAGAAGGTGTCCCGGATTCTGGATGGGTCAGTTCAGAGACAAGGTAGTGGACTTGTATAGTCTTGACTTTCCTGCCGAGCAGAGGCCAGCTGGCAGCCCTTCAGAGACTGTTCCTTTACGTGACAGCTCGCTGTGAAGAGCCAGAAGCAACAGGCAGGAGTCAGGAGAAAGTGAGAGGAACCTGACCTTGGAGTGACTGTGTTGGCAGCTTCACTTGTCGTGGCTGCAGCGGCACTACCAGGGGCCCAGGGGCAGGCGTGCCGTGTGGCTGACTCCAGTTCTTTCCCTCGAAATGGCCTCATGGATGCTAAGGTCACCCGGTGGTTGAGTGCCACATCAAGGAAACTGTGAGCTCTTGGCCAGCACACGCCACAGGGTGCCGGCATGAGAGGTTAAGAGCTGCTTCTTCCCATTCCTTTACTTTCCTTTATGATACAAGTTGATTTACTCATTATCGTCCTCTACTGATGTCCACTGTGGTCCTAGCTATCAGTTCTGAGCGGAGCTGGCCTGCAGCCCTAACTTCATCTCTGTCTTTCCCATTTGCTCTGCACCTCAGCTTAACTTTCTAAATTAGCACCACCCCTGCCTCCAACTGCTGTAGTTCATTCACAACTAGGGCATATTTTTGTCCTTGCTGACTAGTCCATAACTCGCCACTCCACTGAATGCTCTGGCCCGGCCCTTAGATTAACCCATGGCATCTTCTTTGTGAAGGGACCTCCCTCATTCCTACTCCAAAGCCATGCGGGTGTGGGCTAGAGAAAGGCAGAGCAGAGGAAGGAGGCAGGAGAGACTGCTACCATTTACTTACTAAGTCCACTTACTTACTAATTTCCACGGTGAAAATACAGCACTGCACTTAACCCTCAGAAAGCCTAACACTGATAGGTATAAAGAAGTATCTACAGACCAAGCTAAAGGCCTAGATAAGGGGGGGGGGGGTCAGGTGATGGCACACCGGGTTAGGCGCACATGGTTTGAAGCCCAAAGACCTGCACAAGGATCCTGCTTCGAGCCCCCGGCTCCCCACCTGCAGGGGAGTCGCTTCACAGGCAGTGAAGCAGGTCTGCAGGTGTCTGTCTTTCTCTCCCCCTCTCTGTCTTCTTCCCCTCCTCTCTCCATTTCTCTCTGTCCTATCCAACAACAATAACAGCAACAACAACAATGGGGGGGGGGCTTCCAGGAGCAGTAGCTTTGTAGTGCCAGCACCGAGCCCCAGCAATAACCCTGAGGGAAAAGCAAAAACCAAAACACAAAACAAAACCAAGCAGAAGGCCAAGCTACAGAGCTAGCGCAAAGGAGGTCAAGACCTTCACCAGGATCAAGCAGAGGCAGGACGCCGAGGCCATATTCTGAGTGAAAGGTGTCAGTCTGAGTGCTCGCTGAATGTCCCTTGGACTTTTTGTCTGCAGAGCCGTCAGCTGATGGCAGAGGGTCTCCTCGCTCAGGGAAGTTGGCTCAAGGGACTGTGGCCCCCACCCTCCCATGCTGCCGGGCATTAAACCAGTCCCCTGCTCCATGCTGCATTGCTGATGGTGTGGCCTATTTACATAACCATTATTTTGCCTGATCTGTCTTCTTTCTATGTGGAGACCCGCCCTGCCCGCAGGGTAACATTAATCCCCCCAGCTAAAACTCTCGCAGCAGGTGCTAAGGAAGCTTCCACCTTCCCAGCATGTTTTTGCCTTTCTCCACCCCCTTTCCTAGCCATTTCCGTTTCCGACTTGCCACTTGCGGTTTTATCCTATAAAGCCACTTCTGTTTCTGGTTTCTCTCTCTTCCCTTTCCCTTTTTCCGTGTCCCGACCTGGAGGAGGGCAGGCGTGCAGACAGGGAGGTGGACGCCGGCCATTGCTCACACCTGACTCTGGGGCTCCCGCACGAATAAGGATCTGTACTGCTACCGCCACAAGACTGGTTCCAGGATCATCTCTCTCTCCCGTCGGCAAAGCTAGCCCGACACCCTGCCCCATGCGGACCTGTTCACGGTGATCAGCAGATGTGCTCACTCTGGCCTTGGCGCTGCCCTCACGGCACAGCGGATACTGCTTAGCTTTCACTGACCTCAGGAGATAGCCCAGTTAACTCTGCTGCCTCCCCTTGTCGTCCACGCACACAAGGGAGTGTGGCAGGAGGTCCTGCTACCTGCCTGGAGCCAGAGCCACGCCATTTGCCGGCAAACACGGTCTGTGGAACCCCGAGGAGCAAATCTCCTTGTATTTCCCACATGAGGAAAGCGAGGCCCAGGGAAATCGCTTGAGCTCCCAAAGTCATCCGAGAAGGGAGACAGAAACGTGGACCCTGACTTTCTTACTGGAAGCCCTGCTGTGTGTGTGTGTGTGTGTGTGTGTGTGTGTGTGTGTGTGTGTGTGTGTGTGTGTGTGTGTGTGTGTGTGTTTTCTCTCTAAAACTCATCAAGACGGAGTGGAGTCACATTCTCTCTAGAACATGTCTTTGCCTACAGCAATATCCCTTCTCCCAGCTCTCTCCTGAGCTCTTCTTTGCCTCCCTCAGCACATCCAGCCAGGTTTCCTATGACTGGCATTCGATGTCATTCTACTTTTCAAGCTCACGCTTTTATTTTAAAACGTGTCACAGTGAACAACTGAGGTGAGGGCCATCAGCTCATCTGGGCAGAGCATGGCCAAGCTCTGAGCCTGGTCTCACTGCACCGGGGGGCTGGGGGGAGCTTTGTGCTTTATTTTATTTTATATTTTTAATAGTTCTTTTTTATTTATTTATTGGATAGAGACAGCCAGAAATCAAGAGGGAAGTGGGTGATAGAGAGGGAGAGAGGCAGAGAGACACCTGCAGCCCTGCTTCACCACTTGTAAAGCCTTCCCTTTGCAGGTGGGGACCGGGGGCTCAAACCTGGGTCCTTGCACATTGTAATACATGCGCTTAACCAGGTGCGCCACCACTCAGGCTCTGTGACCTCTTTTCTCTCTCCTTCTGTCTGTCTGTTTCTGTCTTCTTTCTGCTCTGACAAAGGTAGTGTGGGGCAGTGATGCCCCTGAGACCACAAACATAAATCTGGAGATTGAATGTGAGGAGGCTGGAAAGACAGCATGCTGGTTCTGCATAAGACGTTCCTGCCTGAGGCTCTGAGGGCCCAGGGTTAGACCGTCTCCAGCACCACCATCAGCCAGAGCTGAGCAGGGCTCCGGCCTTCTCTCTGTATCTCTCTTTCTCATTACAATAGAATCAAAATGATGGGAAATAAATGCCCCATGGCAAACACCTCAGGACTGTAGCCCTGGGACATCTGTGGAGAGATGCGGGCTGGGGTCTGCTGCTACACCCCCACCCCTTTCACCCACACTTTCTGAGCTGCAGATTATCAACAACAGCCCTCACTCTTGATTATTTATTTACTGTTATTATTTTCTTGCCTCCAGGGTTATCGCTGGGTCTCAGTGCCTGCACCACGAGTCCACTGCTCCTGGAGGCCAGTTTTCCCTTTTGTTGCCTTTGTTTTATTGTTGTAGTTATTGTCATTGATGTCATCATTGTTGGATAGGACAGAGAGAAATGGAGAGAGGAGGGGGAAGACAGAGAGGGGGAGAGAAAGACAGACACCTGCAGACCTGCTTCACCGCCTGTGAAGTGACTCCCCTGCAGGTGGGGAGCTGGGGGCTGGAACCGGGATCTTTACGCCGGTCCCTGCGCTTGGTGCCACATGTGCTTAATGCGCTGCACCACCGCCTGACCCCCGCCGAGTATTTACAGTGCCTTGTGGGACTGGGGGCTGGCTCCCTGAGTATTTCCAGTGGCCACGTGGGACTGGGTGCTGGATCCCCGAGTATTTCCAGTGGCCACGTGGGACTGGGTGCTGGCTCCCCGAGTATTTCCAGTGGCCACGTGGGACTGGGTGCTGGCTCCCCGAGTATTTCCAGTGGCCACGTGGGACTGGGGGCTGGTTCCCTGAAGCACTCTTGAATGGGAGGGGGTGGCTGCTGGGCCCAGCCCTCACCTCTGACGATGAGCTGGCTCTGGTGCTCCACGGCCGCCGCCTCGTTGCGCGCGATGCAGGTGTAGTTGCCGTTGTGCACGAGGGAAAGGTTGGAGATGCGCAGGGAGCTGGTGAAGTCGATGTTGTCGATGGTGACGCCCAGGCTGGCGGGGATGGGCCGCCCGTCCTTCTGCCAGGTGATGGTGATGGGCAGGTCCCCCGAGACCACCACGCAGGGGATGAAGACCCGCTGGCCGATGGAGAAGCGTGGGAACTCGAAGGGCTGGATGAAGGGCGGGACTGTGGGGGACAAGGGACAGCGTGACAGTGTGGCAGTGTTACCCGGGGCCGGACGCAGCCACCCCTCAGGAGAGACCTGACACCTGCTGTCTACAAAGCGTGTGATTAGCGACTTGCTGCATTGTAAGGCGGCAAGGGAGTCACTCCATACTGTTCCCACCCTGAGTTCTGTGTCCCCATCCCCTCCATGGACACTGTAGTGGTTCTCCCAAGGTCACAGAAAAGGCTTGACTATAATATCTACATCCATCCATTCATCCATCCATCCATCCATCCATCCATCCATCCATCCGTCTATCTATGGTTTTTTTTGTCCATTTTTACTCATGTCTACAACCCTGCCTTCACTTCCTTTTTGAGTCACACCTACACCTGGTACTACCTCCTACCTCCCAGTGTCCTTCCTTTCTCCTTTCCCCCTCTCAGGTAAGAGAAACAGTGCCTGACTTCTTCTGTGTTCTCCAGATTCCCCTCCCTCTCGGTGATGGTATAAAGGCAATTCCTGGGGACAAACGTTTCAGGTCCCGGTGAAATCGGGGCTCAGAGCCCTCTGGCCATCTTCCATTAATTCTTCCTGTCTAGATGTATGGACTAAAAAAATGGGGGGGGCATGCAGAAGGTGGGAGTTCCAGCTTCTGCAATAGCTTCTCCACTGGGCATGGGGATAGGCTGGTCAATCATAGCTCCACCTCGTCTCTGTCTTTATTTAACAAGAGAGAAAAGAGAAAGAAGTATCACTTGGCTCGCATCTTGAGCACCAGGGATCAAACTGGGGACCTCACACTTGCAAGACCGGATCTCTCCTCCTACATGCCCCGGCCACCTGGCTCTCTACCCGTCCGCCTATTCCAAGCCGGAGCACAGGCATGCCTGAGCCACCGGAAGCTTCCATGTCGAGCCTCTCAGATTCCAAAGATCACATGGTTTTCTGTTGAAAGGCGTGATTTGCCCTGCAGCAAAATTTTAATCTAATCTTTGAAACTGTTATCGATGTATTGATGAACTTCAAAAGAAGTCATAATCATTTTGAGCAACAATTTTCAAACTCTACTGGGGGAGACAGCAAAATGATTATGCAAAGACACTTTTCTGGCTAAGGGGCCAAAGATCCCAGGCACCATCCCCTGTAATGCAATGAATCATAGTTGAGTCGTGCTCTGGAAAAAAGAACACACACACACACACACACACACACACACACACACACACACACACACACATTCCAATTCTGTGCTCTGCGGGGTACACAATGTTAAAGGGGGAATTTCTATTGCAGATTCCCACAGATTTGGTGCTTATTTATTTATTTATTTATTTATCTATCTATCTTTATGAAAGCCCTGCTCAGCTCTGGTTTATAAAGCAGTGGGGAAGCGAACCAGGGACTTTGGAGCCTTGGGCATGAGAGTCTAGACAGAATCATTATACTATCTACCCCACCCAACCACAGATGATTTTTAAAAGCAATGTTGTACTGGAGGAGATTTTGTTTTGTTTTATTTTGAACTACTGGGTTGTCGAAAAAACATTTATTTGCACAGAAAAATACATCATAGGGGTCAGGCAGTGGCACCTCTGGTTAAGCGCTCACAGCACAGTGCACAAGGACCCAGGTTCAAGCCCCTGGTCCCCACCTGCAGGGGAAAAGCTTCAAGAGTGGTGAAGCAGGGCTGCAGGTGTCTGTCTCTCACGCTCTCTGTCTCCTCCCCTCTCAATTTCTCTCCGTTTCTATCCAATAATCAATGAATAGAAATATTTTAAAAGATAAAATACATCATGCCTTTCCCAGCAGAGCAATATTATACAACCACCGTCTCCTCTTTAATCCATCCCACATCATGTGAGCAGGCACAGGGCACGTGCTGGAAGAACGCGGGCTTTGCTTTTAAAGTTAAAAGTGTTTCAGTGCCTAGCAGCTAACTGACAGTGCAGGCCATTTACCTGTGAAGATGATGACAGACAGACAGACACTGACAGACCAACAGACAGGTCAAGAGCCCACAGCGCTGAAGCTTCCTTCATGGGTGGGGGCTGGATTTGAACCTGGGTTGAGCACAGGGCAAAGCAGCATTCTATCTAAGAGAGCCTTTTACCTGGCCCATCTCCTGCTAATGGAAACGACATCTCCCAGGAGGGTCCCTGTAGTGCCCTGCACCCTCTGTTTCCCACAACCCCCCTGCAGAGACCTCAGCTCCTGCACAGGCCCACGGCTGGCTTTCTGAGCGGGAGAAGTGGTGCCACGGCAGAGAAAGCTACGTTGTAGCCGGCGGCATGGCCAGCCAGGAACGCAACCGATCTCAGCCCGCCAGGTCCTCTCTCTCCTGGGCCTCCTTTTCCTGACGCGCCCACCTCTGCCACATAGCAGTTAGCAGGTCAGACATCTGAAGCAGGTCTGCAGGTGTCTGTCTTTCTCTCCCCCTCTCTGTCTTCCCCTCCTCTCTCCATTTCTCTCTGTCCTACCCAACAACGACGACATCAATAACAACTACGACAATAAAACAAGGGCCACAAAAGGGAATAAATAAATATTAAAAAATAAAAATAAAGCACAGCATACACATGTGCATTCTCACACACGCACACACACACAACTACTGTGACACACTGACAGCAATATCACTGTGAGCGTGTGGGGCTGTGCTCCGGGTGCTTATTTTCCTTGTTGTCATTGAGGAAGTTTCGGGGCTTCTCAGACCATGTGTGGGAGGCGTGTCTGTGACGGCGCTGGGCCACTCCTGGGGGGAGGGGTTCTCCCATGCCTGGGTCAGATATCCTTCCCTTCACTCTCTCTTTCTTGCAGACATCTGCCACCTCCTGTCCTGGACCAGACCTGCTTCTCTGCAAACCCTCCCACTGACCCCAAGCTCTTGTGGGCTGTGACCATCCCGTTATGGCTTGATCTCATTAGCAGGCCATCTAGAGATATTAGCTGGATTGTTGGTATGCATGAGACCCCTTCTGTTTCATTTGGTTTAAATCCCCCCTGCTTAACACTATTCTATTTACATAACCACTTCATTCTATTTACATAACCGCTGTTAACAAGTTCCACCCTCCCTCCAGGGCATTGGTGGTTCAGTGACAGGATTCTCGCCTAATCTGCCCCCTCTTTGTCACACTCTGATTTTCACCAGTCACTTTTCTCTCCACCCTCTCTATGTCACATCCTGTTTCCACCCTACTTGGCAAGTATATATAAAGACAGCATTGTGAGTTTTAGAGTACTGTACTTTGAGTTTAACTTAGCTCGTCTTAGATTGTGCTGCATCCTGCATGAATAAAGAGATACTGCCTACAGCTCAACCATGAGTCCCTGGTCATCTGTTACCTGCCGGTGAAGCTAGCCCGGCGAAAACAACATAACCCGTCGAAAACAACACTGGATGAATTAAATAAATCATGGAAATCAAAGTTCTAGAGAGGTTCTTGGAGTTCAAAACTGCTTTGATGACGAAGGTCCCGTTCACTTATGTCACTGTCACAGCCTGTGATGACTTCCACTTCTTCCTTGAAATACTGGACTGATATCCTTAGAGGCAGTGGCGGTGATGCAGTGAAAGGCTACTTTCAGGTGGCATCTATGGTGCCTGTCCAGCTGTTGGTCATCGGTGAGGGTGTGGCTGTGTAAGCGGGGGAGAGGTGACGGTGTCCAGGCTCTGTCTGAGAAGGGGTGTATATCCCTGACTCTGGGAAAGATATTTGGGGGCCTCTCTGGGGTGGCTCAGTGTGACCCAGAGGATGACTTTATTTTTCATTCTAGGTTTTATGTATTTATTTTGGGTAGAGACAGAAATTGAGAAATTGAGGGGTGATAGAGAGGGAAAGAAAAAGAGAGACACTTGCAGCACTGCTTGCTTCTCTGCTGCTGAAGTCTCCGCACCCCTGCAGCCGGGGACTAGGGGCTTGAACCTGAGTCCTTGTGTCTGGTAACCAGGTGCGCTCTCTGGCCCCCAAAGATCAGGTTTTATTAAAACAGGTGGAGTAGAACACGAGCAGATGGGCTGCAATATGTTGGTATTTGTGTCTGTATGGATGGTTGATGGAGACAGATTATTTTGTTAGAGGTGAGAGACAGAGAGAGACAGACAGAGAGAGAGAGACAAAAAGACAGGAAGGAGAGACGCCTGCAGTGCTCCGCCACCACTTCTGAAGCTTCCCCCTGCAGGTGGACTCCCAGGGCTTGGGCCAGGTCCCCACACATGGTGATGCCTGAGCTTCGCTCGGTGACCCAGCCCCAGAGACCCAGTCGTGGCAGCTCAGCGGGTGGGCATGGCTAATGGACTAGCTACTAACTGACCAGGGCTCGGGGCCAGGAGGTGGCGCACCTGCTTAAACACACGCATTACTGACAGGTTCTCACAAAGACTCAGGAAGCTACTGACATTTATTTCAAAGCTTAGCCTTGTTTTCTGATGGGCTCCTTTGCAAACAGTGTCTGTAGTAGAGTTTAGTTACCTGAGAAGTATTTTCTGTGACACAGAAAAAGCCACACACCCCCCCACCCCGCCTGCTCTTTAGAAGCTTGGATCTGGGAGTCGGGCGGTAGCGCAGTGGGTTAAGCGCAGGTGGCGCAAAGCGCAAGGACCAGCAGAAGGATCCCGGTTTGAGCCCCCGGCTCCCCACCTGCAGGGGAGTCGCTTCCCAGGTGGTGAAGCAGGTCTGCAGGTGTCTGTCTTTCTCTCCCCCTCTCTGTCTTCCCCTCCTCTCTCCATTTCTCTCTGTCCTATCCAAAAACAAAGACATCAATAACCACTATAACTACAACAGTAAAACAACAAGGGCAACAAAAGCGAATAAATAAATATTTTTAAAAAAATTTTAAAAAGAAGCTTGGAGATATATATATATATATATATATATATATATATATATATATATATATATCACAGCTGACTTGAAGTGCTTGTAGGGTAGAAAGCTGAAATACAGTTATAACAAAGCCACACGGTCTGTGCAGGAGCAGGAACCCAGGAGAACCGAGTCCAGTGACTGCTTGCTTTTGCACTCAGTCGCATGTCCCTGTCCACCTGCTTTTCATTCTCTGATCTCAAATTCTCTGCGATGAGCATCCAAGGGAGATGGCCTTCCACAGCGCCTTGATCTGACATCTTCAGAAACAGACACAGGCTAGAGCTCCTTCCAGGTGTGCTTAAAGCTTGGAATCAGTTTCAAATGTTCCAGTTTGTAAAAACATGTCATTCTATTGCTAGGCCCAGGTTAACACAGACACAGAGGAAAACAGCTTTTTTTTTTTTTTTTTTTGCTAGAATAAATTAACAAATTCTTGAACTGAACTGAAAAAATAGTTGAAGAACTTCATGTCACCACTTTAATGGTGGCCTTTTTGGTCACTACTAGGCCACCCCATCATCTGGGGCTCTAGTCAGGGAATCCTAAGATTCCTACATAGATATGATGGGCCTAGACCTCTAACAGATCCCTCTCTCCACCATCATTGTCACCTCCATCAGGAACATCATCACAAACCCTCCTGTGGCCTCTCCAGGACCTGCCCTCACTGCAGAGCAGCCATGGCGGGGACTCCCCACTCTCTGAAGGGAGGCTGGTCAGCCTGCTCTGCCCCTTGAGGAAGACAGGTCCTGACATGAGAGCAGCCTAGAATGTTCCAGCTGTGACCATGGACTGTGAGCTCAGACTGACGGACGCAGAGGGCACACAGACTCCTGTGCTGAATGTGAACAGACCGGGGGCCCTGGGTCAGATCAACGGGGTTTACAGTTAATGGTATTTATAGACTTTCCTCATGTCTAGGAGCTTCTCTCTGCCCTGACCCAGTGTTCTAGTCCTGTTCTCAACTCTGACACCATCTCCCCAGAGAGGACTTTTAGCCCACCTGCATGTTAGCTGTCAGTCTGAGGCAAAATTAGTAAAGTCATGGGCCCCTTGGAACATACCTAGCATAGGCTTCCTAACGTCTTCTCAGAAAAACAAACAAACAAAACAGTTTCATCTGTTCTATTCCTACCTTTGGGTTCCTGATTTTTTTTAAGTACTTTATTTTATTTTTGAGAGAGATGCAGAGAGAGAAAGACACAGAGAGGAACGCCAGAGTCCTGCGCAGCTCTGCTTTATTGTGGTGCTTACTTCAGAGCCTCAGGCATGACAATCTCTTTGCATAACCATTATGCTACCCACCCCTGCCCTAGTTCCTGATTATTAAACAGTTTGTCCTGCTTTATATCTTACAGCCTTTCAGCCACCAAGTTGCAGATGCTACTGTGATTTCATCATAACTATCCTGGGCGGACCACCTCCCCAGATCCCTGCCCCACTCGGGAAAGACAGAAACAGGCTGGGGTGGGGATCCGTCTGCCAATGTCAATGTCCAGCAGAAAAGCAGTTACAGAAGCCAGAACTCTCACTTTCTGCACTCCACAAAGCATTTTGGTCCATACTCCTAGAGGGATAAAGAATAGGGAAGCTTCCAGTAGAGGGGATGGGAACTCTGGTGGTGGGGACTGTGTGGAATTGTACCCCTCTTACCCCACAGTCTTGTCAACGATTGTTAAATCATAATAAAAAAATTTAGAAAAGGAAACCCATGCTGTGGAGACATTTTTATAGCATACTATGTCCATCCAGAGGAAAAATCAAGAAGAATATAAGTAGCAGGGATTGGGCGAATGCACCCCACACACAAAGGGAAAACACAGCACAAGAAAAACACCTAAAATAACTTTTGATGTGAGATGAACTATCAGAAACGTGTGTGCAGAATACATCAGAAGTCACACATAGCCAGACACAGATACACACACTCCATCGAAATCTGGACTTACGCAACATCACAGTACAAAGGGCCACAGAGCAGCAGGGGTTAAGGGAGTCAGATGAGGCCTTCCAGACAAACACAAGACAGAGAAGCAAGAAGAGACATGGTCAGTCCTACCTGGTAGGCCACATACACATATATAAATAGATACGGACCTGAATATAGCTGTGTATCAGTGATTGTGACAGGAAATACATATGCCGACATTTTATTTGGTAATACTGATTATTCCTAGATTGATAAGTGATGAAAAATGGAAAATAAGCAGAGGCAGAGATGAGACAGAATACAGCTGTTCAGGGAGTCGGGCGGCGGCGCAGCCGGTTAAGCGCAGGTGGTGCGAAGCGTAAGGACCGGCGGAAGCATCCCTGTTCAAGACCCAGGCTCCCCACCTGCAGGGGAGTCACTTCACAAGCGGTGAAGCGGGTCTGCAGGTGTCTGTCTTTCTCTCTCTCTCTCTGTCTTCCCCTCCTCTCTCCACTTCTCTCTGTCCTATCCAACAACAACATCAATGGCAACAATAGCAATAATGACAACAGCAAGGGCAACAAAAAGGAAAATAAATAAATTGAAAAATACAGTTGTTCAGTTTAATTTAACTAGTACAGACATATGTTTGCCCTGTCTATGTCATGTGAAAGTGCTTTCAAATGGATAAAATGCACGGAGAGAAAGCTCTGTTGTATTTTATGAAAAGAAACCATCTCTCTCTACAGCACTAAGCTACCCTGACACATGGAAGGGAGTGAGGACTGAAAGGGACCTGAGTTCAGGCTGGGAGAGTTTTACCGGCACTGACCCAGAGGATGAGGACTTGCACCTATGTGCCAGCAACCACCCCAACCCTGTGATTTCAGCATTGAGAGAAGAGTGTGACACCAGGTCCACTAACCTCAGTGGGGACATTAGAGATATACACATGAACTCACATAGAAAAAAGAAAGTGAGCATCTTCGGTGACCTAAGAAACTTCTTCCCCCCCCAGAGGATTATCAGTTATTATTTAATTAGTAAAACAGACTTTTAAAAAAATAGGACAGATTATTTTTTGTTCTGGAAATCACAATTGTATTTCTACTAACATTACAAAAGAGAAGGCTATGGTATGTACAGAATGCAAATTCAATCTGTTATTTTAGGTAAATGTACAAAGTGAGGCCATTTATTTCCAGAGGTTTTGTTCTGGAGTCAGACTGGGTAGTTCTGAATCTCAGTTCTAGGATTTAAAGAACTTTTAACTTGAACTTAGAACACAACACGTTTACTTTTCATGTTTGCTCAGTGTTGATTGCAAATCTCTAAGAAACTTCCTAGTCAGTGCCCCAGTAGAAACAAAGACCAAGTTAAGAGGCAGAAGGCAGTCTTAAAGATATACTGTCATTTCCCTTTTTCTAACACTGAGGCAGAGAGAGAGAGAGAGAGAGAGAGGGAGAGAGAGAGACAGAGACAGAGGGAGAGAGAGAGAGGGAGAGAGAGACAGAGACAGAGGGAGGGAGAGAGAGGGAGAGAGAGAGACAGAGACAGAGGGAGAGAGAGAGAGGGAGAGGGAGAGAGAGAGAGACAGAGGGAGGGAGAGAGAGACAGAGGGAGAGAGAGAGAGGGAGAGAGAGAGACAGAGGGAGGGAGAGAGAGACAGAGACAGAGGGAGAGAGAGAGAGGGAGAGAGACAGAGACAGAGACAGAGGGAGAGAGAGAGAGGGAGAGAGAGAGACAGAGGGAGGGAGAGACAGAGACAGAGGGAGAGAGAGAGACAGAGACAGAGGGAGGGAGAGAGAGAGAGAGAGACAGAGACCCCACAACAGCAAAGCTTCCTTCAAGGCTGTGGGGCCAGGTTCAAACCTGGCAGGGCAGGGCACTGAGTGAGCTCTTCTGTGTATCTGCAAGTTTTTCAGTGAAAAAGTGATTCCACTTAACATGAAGCATTTGCAAGAAAACAAGAAGAAACAACAGGACGGACAGCAGACTGGACAAAGGGAATCCAGGGATGAAATACTTAGATATAGGACAGGGATACAGAGGCTCAACCTCAGGAGAAGGAAAAAGTACAGATCAGCATAACATCTGGCCCTACATGCGCTAAATTCATAGACTTTGATGCTGTGGGAACTATCAGCTGGCTGGAGCATGAGGAAGTGGGGGGGGGGTCTTGCCTCTGTGACTGTCAGAGCCTGACGTGGTATAGGGGTTTGGGGAACTGCCGGCTAATCATTAGTCCGGTTTTGTGAACTAACGAATGATGCTAGTGGAAGGAGGCGTTCCCATTCCCCATCCACTCTCCCAAAGAAGGGAGCACAGGGCTCTGAGCAGCACTGGCACTGAGCACTCAGAGCTGGGGAGACAGCTCTGCCCGACAGAGGCCCTGCTCGCACGCCTGACACCCCAGAGGTCTCAGGTTCGATCCCCAGCACCGCCAGGTGCCAGAGCTGAGCAGTGCCCTGTTCTCTCCCTCTCTGTCCTCTTCCATTCTCCCTTTCACCATTCTGTCCCCATCTCCAACATCTGTCCCCATCTCCAACATCTGTCCCCATCTCCAACATCTGTCCCCATCTCCAACATCTGTCCCCATCTCCAACATCTGTCCCCATCTCCAACATCTCCCTTTCACCATTCTGTCCCCATCTCCAACAACTGTCCCCATCTCCAACATCTGTCCCCATCTCCAACATCTGTCCCCATCTCCAACATCTGTCCCCATCTCCAACAACTGTCCCCATCTCCAACAACTGTCCCCATCTCCAACATCTGTCCCCATCTCCAACATCTGTCCCCATCTCCAACAACTGTCCCCATCTCCAACATCTCCCTTTCACCATTCTGTCCCCATCTCCAACATCTGTCCCCATCTCCAACATCTGTCCCCATCTCCAACATCTGCCCCCATCTCCAACATCTGTCCCCATCTCCAACATCTGTCCCCATCTCCAACATCTGTCCCCATATCCAACATCTGTCCCCATCTCCAACATCTGTCCCCATCTCCAATATTCTGTCCCCATCTCCAACATCTCCCTTTCACCATTCTGTCCCCATCTCCAACTTGATGCCAACAGCAGCCCCGCAAGATTTCTCTGGTAACTGGGGAGACATAGCACATGATGAAGAGCAGCTCTGAGGAGCCAGGTGGTAGCACAACTGGCTGGGAGCACGTCACAGTGCGCAAAGACCTGGGTTCGAGCCCCCGGTCCCCACCTGCAGGGGGAAAGCTTCCTGAGTGGTGGAGAAGGGCTGCAGGCGTCTCTCGGCCTCTCCCCCTCTCTATCCTTCCCTCTCAGTGTCTGGCTGTCTCTATCCATTAAATAAAAGACGGATGAGAGATGCACAAGAACAAAAGTGGGAGAAACACCACGGAGCTTCCCCTGGGCTACAGCAGCTCCATGGAGTGAAACCTGGGCCGGGCAAATGCATCACAGCCTCAGTCAGCTATCTCTCCATTTTTCCCCTCCCCTCTCCCCTCCCCTCTCCTCCCTTGTCCTCTCTCCCTCTCTCTCTTCCCCTCCCCTTTTCCTTTCCCCCTCTCCCTCTCTCTCACCCACCCCCTTCTCTCCTCCTCTCCCCTTCCCCCTTCTCCTCTCCTCCTCTCCCTCTCCCCCTCTCCCTCTCTCTCACCCACCCCCTTCTCTCCTCCTCTCCCCTTCCCCCTTCTCCTCTCCCCCTCTCCCTCTCTCTGCCACCAGGGTTATTGCTGCTTCCCAGTACACACACTATGACTCCATGGCTCCTGGCAGTCATTGCTTTTTCTCCTGTTTTATTTTTTTTATTTGACAGGACACAGAGAAATTCGGAGGGGAGGGGAGATAAAGAGGAAGAGACACCTGCAGCCCTCATGAAGCTTTCCCACTGCGAGGGGAGAGCAGGCGGGGACACCAACCAAGATCCTCAGGCCTGGTGATGTGTGTGGCCGGTCCCGTCCCCATCCCAACAGCGCTCTGCTGCTGGCAGGGCTCCCCCGCCCCTCGCGAAAGCAAGTTCAAAATTCACACGGAGAGCAACAGATGACTGCAGGGCAGGTCGTAAGCAGCTGTGACAGGTAGAGGAGCAAACATCCTTTGCCCAGTCTCTCCCCCATCCTTCCTAGTCTCTCTGCCCTGTCCTCCCCCTCTCCTGTCCTCCTCAGTCTCCCCCTCTCCTGTCCTCCCAGTCTCTCTCTCCCTTCCCTCCTGGCCTCCCCAGTCTCTCTCTCTCTTGTTCTCCCCAGTCTCTCTCTCTCTCCCCCCTCCTGTCCTCAGTCTCTCTCTTTATCTCCTGTCCTCCCCAGTCTCTCTCCTGCCTCTCTGCAGTATTTCTCTCTACTTCCCTCCCCGGTCTCTCCCTCTCTCTCTCTCTCTCTCTCTCATTCTCGCTAACCACACGGTCTCTTTGAGCATCCCACCCCCGGCCACTGGTCTGCTGGGAGAGCCCGGCTGGGAAGGGCCTGGAGGCCACACGGGGCCGCAGCCTTGCCTCACCTTTGACGGTCACGTGGACGCTCTGGCTGGTGGAGAGCTGCGGCTGCACCAGCACGTTGCAGGTGTACTCCCCCTCGTCCACTTCCTTCTGCACGTCCGACAGCTTGAGGGTCCCATTGTTCTCGAACGCCACTTGGCGGTGGTTGAAAGGGAGCAGGTTGGAGTTCTTGTACCATTTGATGGAGTAGTAAGGGTAGCCGATGACCCGGCAGTGAATGTACGTGTCCCGCCCTGCAATCGCTGTGATGTTTTTCATCGGCCGGATGCTTGCAGGCCCTGGAGAGGCACAAACAAAGTCTTAAAGGCGAGTTAAGGTGCCTCTGACCTCTGCAGTGTGGCCAGGTACACCTGGCTTCAGTTTAAGCTGTAGACGGTTTGGATGCAAGGGCGTTTACTTACTTATTTATTTGTTTTTAGGTTAAACGAGCCTTTCAGCATTGGGTGTTTTCTAAGCAGAAGGATTTTTTCTTTCTTTCTTTTAGTTTTCATTGCTACTAATTGAATCAAGCGTCCAATAGTTTCGATCTTGACTACAAGACCACTGTTTTCAATGACAAGGGGCCAGGTCATCTGGTCACAGAAGCCCGGATGCACCTGAGCACACGCCTTCTCTGGAGAGACCTGGCCGGCGGTTCCAGGGCTGCACCTCTCTCTGGAAGCCAGGTCGTGAAGACGGGGCCATGGCCTGTGGCCTGTGGCCAGGGACGAACGGAGGGCAGGAGAGGAGTGGGGGCATGCAGGGCAGAAGGAGGGCAGGAACGTCCCCAGTGGAGACCCTGAATGGTCAGGAGGCAGGGGGGACAGGGCAGTGCTGCAGACAGGGAAGGCCACTCCAACGCCAACCCCCAGGGGAGCAGTGGCAGTGGCGGCGGGAAGCCTGCAGAGACCTGACCTCCACTACAGTGAGTCAGTCGCGTGTGTGTGTGTTTTGAGGAGCGGATCTGACAAGCACCTCTTACGTTTATTCGAGCCTGGTACAGGACGACTCCGGCTGAGTTGTTGGCACTGCAGCGGTACACGCCCCCGTCCCGCACCTGCGAGCTGGAGATGTTCAAGTAGCTGACCACGTTCCCTTCCGACGTGATCATCTGGCTGACGCGGTGGCCGCCGCCCTTGAGGATGGGCTCGTCGTCCAGAGTCCAGGTGATGGTGGGCAAGGGTGTCCCCTTAACGTTGCACATGAGGGACACGGGCTCCGCTGGGCTCACCACCTTCTCGCTGAAGGCAGAGATGATTTTGGGAGTCCCATCTGCAGGGAGAGAAGTCAGGGTGGTCCTTAAACGCCCTCCCAGTGCTCGTCCGCCCCTGGTGGTGGCTATGGGGGGGCTGACTTGGTTCTGAAATCTTGTTCCTGGCCAAGGGAAGGGAAACGCAGCACAGGGTGAGCTGTAAGGACTCCCCTACCTGCCGGCTTTAGCAGTCACCCAGAGGTGTGCCTTAAACACCGTCAGCTCCCATCACTGCTCACTCAAACGGGGGTCTCCACCCACAGTTATCAGCAAGCGGAACTCCACGGCAGCCCCCAGTTTTCTGTTCCGCCCCAGATGAGTCAAGGGGTCTCCCCACGGAGCTGTGCAGAGCAACAGAGCCTGGAAGGACCCAGAGAGACTGACCGTCTCATCTCTGTCCCTGGCTCACCAGAAGCCAACATGTTTATTATTTGCTTTCTAATGGCAAGGGGTCGATGCGGGTCGATTTCCCGACAAAGTAAGTAGCGTGCCTCTTCCCACCCGCGCTGAGCACCAGTGAGGGGACGGGGGGCGTTTCCCTGGTTGTTCCAGTCCTGGCGCTTCTGAGAAGGAACTGGATCTCACAAACAATGACGCCAAGGCAAGAGATGCCGTCCCACAGCTTCCCAGGCAACTCAAAACTCTTTCCCACCAGGGTTATAGATGCACCTTGGTGCCAGCACTCCACCTCCACCACTCCCGGAGGCCGTGTCTCTTCTCCTTCCTTCCTCCCTCCCTCCCTCGCTTTCTTTCTTTTCTCTCTATTTTTATTTCACAGGACAAGAGAAGCCGAGAGGGGAGTGGAGAAGGGAGGAAAGAAGAGCCTGCAGACCCGCTCTGCCACTCGTGAAGTGCCCCCTGCAGGTGGGGAGCGAGCGGGAGCTCGAACCCAAGTGATAGGTGTGCTTAACTGGGCGCGAGACCACTCGGCCCCGGCAAGTGAGGATTAACAGGGACATTTTCAGATATTTCCAACATATTCCGATCCTGTGTGAACGTTGCCCAGAAAAGATGGTTTTCTGAGTATATTCCATCCTTTTCCGATCTAGTATGTGAACTGTTCCCCTTACACTGTCTACAGTTATGGTGGTGGTAGTATAGCACCAATAGTAGTGATCTTTTCACTTTTTATTTTTTTAAGAGAGAGAGAGAGAGAGAGAGAGAGAGAGAGAGCGACCACAGCCCCAAAGCTCCCGTCCACGTGCTGGGGGCCGGGCCTGAACCCGGCTTGTTCGCATGGCAGAGCAGTACATATGTCCCTAGTGAGCTATTTTTTGCCAGCCCTGTTAATGATGACTGCTGTCTTCACAAACGAGTGTTCTTTTAAGTATTCCAGTAGCTTTACTGGTGGAAAAGAATAATTTCCAGGCTGTTGTCGCAGGAACAGTTCGTCAAATCCCCATGACAGGTGCCCTCCACATCTGCCGCCACCGGAAATCTCTCTCCACCTCCTCCAGGCCCCTCTCGACCACCGGTCACTCCCCCCAGAGTCCCTGGCTCCGTGGCAGCAGACTCCCGCGAGTCTGTTTCACCCTGTGACCTCACTTTGCTCGGACTGAACATTTCCACCTGACGCCATCTTTCCAGACAACAGTCTTAGTCCACCTGCATGTCTGGCATCGGTTCAGACAAAAATGACTAAAGCCGCGGGTCCCTTGTCTAGAATGGACGGCCCAGCTTCTCTACACACCGAGACCCTGAATTCAGGCTGCTCTATTCTGACATTCAGGTTCCTGAGTAGTAAACAAATTGTCCTGCTTTATATCTATTTTTAAATATTATATATATATATATATATATATATATATATATATATATATATATACAGAGAGAGAGAGAAAGACAGACGGAGAGACAGACAGAGAGAGGGAGGAAGGTAGAGAGTCCAGAGCCCTGCTCAGCTCTGGCTTATGGTGGTGCTGGGGACTGAATTTGAGACCTCGGAGCCTCAGACATGAAAGTCTCTTTTCATAACCATTATGCTGTCTCCCCAGCCCTCCTGCTTTATATCTTTTTTATATAAAAAGAAAACACTGACAAAATCATAGGATAAGAGGGGTACAACTCCACACAATTCTCACCACCAGAACTCTGTATCCCATCCCCTCCCTTAGAACGGAGACCCTCCCCCCCCAACTCTTCATCTGCACTACTCCAGCCTTTAGGTTCATGATTAGTCAACAACTTGTTTGGCTTTATATGTTAACTCTCTTTTCAGCCTGCTTTATTAATGCTTTTTCAGCCACCAAGTTGCAGATGCTACCATGACGTCAACCTGACTTCCCTGGGCAGACAACCTCACCTGGAACTCCACCTCCCCAGAGCCCTGCCCCACTAGGGAAAGACAGAGACAGGCTGGGGGTGTGGATCCACCTGCCAACACCCATGTCCAGTGGAGAAGCAATTACAGAAGCCACCTTCTGCTCCTCATAAAGATCCTGGGTCCAGGCTCCCAGAAGGATAAGAATAGGGAAGCTTCCAATGGAGGGGGTGGGATATGGAACTCTGATGGTAGTAATTGTACCCCTCTTATTTCACAATGTTGTTAACTGTTATTAAATCACTAATAAAAATAACAAACATTTATTTATTTTAAGGAGAGATAGAGTCAGAAAGAGAGAGAAAGAGAGAGAGAGAGACTAAGCAACCCAAGTACTGTTTATGTCTGCCTTACTCAGTGCTGGTGCTGGGGACTGAGCCCGCTGCAGGCAGCACAGAGCGGGCCACTCTCAACGTGAGCTGTTGGGCTGGCCTGCTTTGGCGCTTAAGTGTCTCTTTATAGGTTTATTTTTATTATTATTATTATTATTATGAACTCTGTGCATCTATTTTTTTTTTTCAAGTCATGAAAGTCAAAGGAAGACAAACTTAGCAAGAGACCTATCAGCCTTAGGCATGGGAATCAATGCTGTGACACCATTTTTTGAGGCATAAGTGGGTCATTCTGACATGATTGTGATTACACCCAGCAGGGTTTCTGCTCTGATGCTGACTCTTGCTGGAGGAGACGCTTTACTAAAGGGACTTTTGTGTTGATTTTAAGGGAGCAGTTTGACAGGGAAGATGACTATTAGGTGATCCATCAGTCTGTTTTAATTTTTACTGCTGGCTACATGTATTCATTGTTGAAACTTGCAACATATAGGTAAGCAAGATATCTGACAGAAATAAGGCAGCTTGCAGCTCCTTTGTAGAAACAAAAAAACCAACCCTGCTTTTTAAGGTATTTTACAGAGAAAAAAAGAGAGCTCCAAAGATACAGAAGTAAAGAGACAGAAAGTAAGACCAGAGCCTTGCTCAGCTCTGGCTCTAGGGCGGTGCTGGGGATTGAACCTGAAACTTCAAAGCCTCAGGCATAAAAGTCTTTTGCAGAACCATTATACAGCCTTCCTAGCCCAGAAAAAGAATCAAATAATCGTCAACACTCCTCAGTACCCCTGAAAACAGTGACCAAGCACCCCAACACCTTGGAGCCTGTTTCCATGGCTACCTGACCAACTGCTTGGGGTTCTCATGGTGGCTGAGTGGCCCTGTGCCGGGCACTGCCCTGTGGTCCTCTACAAACTCCAGAACCTTCCCTCTTTAACTCCTGTCTGTGATGACCTGAGGCTTTCAAGTATGTCTTTTCCTTCCCAGATGTATTTTAAAAATGTAGTGTCCTTGGTGGCAAACGACACAAGGAGACATTCACATTGCATCACTGTAGAGGCTCAGCGGTCAGCTCCAGTGTGCCTGTGTGAGTGTGTGTGTGTGTATGCCTGTGTGAGTGTGTGTGGTGTGTCTGTGAGTGTGTGTGTGAGAGTGTGTGTGTGAGTGAGTGTATGTGTGGTGTGTCTGTGAGTGTGTGAGAGTGTGTGTGTGTGAGTGAGTGTATGTGTGGTGTGTCTGTGAGTATGTGTGAGTGAGTGTGTGTGTGTGTGTGAGTGTGCCTGTGTGTCTGTGTGTGTGAGTGTGTGTGTGTGTGTGTGCCTGTGTGAGTGTGAGTGTGCCTGTGTGTGTGTGTGCCTGTGTGAGTGTGTGTGTGTGAGTGTTTATGTGTGAGTGTGTGTGTGCCTGTGTGTGTGTCTCTGACAAGTGTATCCGGGGCCGTGTAAATCTCATATCTCACCGTTTGTCTTCTTTCCCTCTGTGTGTCAAATTGGATGGCTTATTTTGGTCTATGTTGAAATTCACAGATCCCTTCTGCTCTATTCAACCTCCCATTAGACAGAACACTTTCACTCCTGATATTTTGTGCCGACAACTTCAGTTCTGGGGTCAGTCTTCTCACTGTGTTCACACATTATGATCCTAATTTCCTTTACAGTGTTGAGCATATGTTTATTGCCTCCAGGATTATTGCGGGAGCTTGGTGCCTCCACTACTAATCCACTGCTCCTCGAGGTCATTTTTTTTTCTTCAATTTTTTTTTTTTTGGATAGGACAAAGAGAAATGGAGAGAGGAGAGGAAGACAGAGAGGGGGAGCGAAAGACAGACACCTGCAGACCTGCTTCACCGCCTGTGAAGCGACTCCCCTGCAGGTGGGGAGCCGGGGGCTCAAACTGGGATCCTTCTACCGGTCCTTGCAGTTTGTACTAAGTGTGTCTGACTCAGTGAGCCACCCCACTGTTGAATATATTTAATCTCCTTGTCTGCTCATTACTTATCCTACTTCTTAATTTTTTTTATTAGATAGGACTGAGAAATTGGTGGGAAGAGAGAGGGAGAAAGGTTGATAGCTGCAGCACTGCTTCACCATTGGTAGAGCTTCTGCCCTGCAGGTGGGGAGCTGGGGTTGAAACCCAGATGCTTGCGCACGGTGACATGTGTGTGCAACGGGGTATGCGCCCGCCCGGGCTCCTGCTGCACTTCCTAGTCTGCTCATCCTGACACCGAGATCTTCTCAGGGTCGCTTCCTTTGCCGACTTTGACTTCTGACCTCTGGTCACAGCATCCTGTGTGTCTTATCTTCCTGTCCTGTGACTTGGTCACATGCTGGGTAATTATGCAGATGCAGTCACATCTGCTAAGCTGTCCCCTCAGGCTTTGCCACTTCCCGCCAATGTTCTCGCAGTGCCTTTTTCAACCAATCCTGTCCCGACACATCACTCCTGGTTGTTGCCCTATAAAGCCCTTCTCCTTCGGCCCCTCGTCTCTCTTGCCCGTTTTTCACATTGGTGATTAGACGCAAGGGAGCATGGTCTGGGAGGCAGCCATTTTTGCTACCTCCTTGTGGCCCGAACCACTGCGCTCTCACCCAACTCTGAGGTGCCCGTGAGAATAAAGACTTGTGTTCCCTCTTCACTCCAGATCTCCTCTCTCTCTTCTCCGCGGCGCAGCCCGACAGTCACATACTTGGGTTCCCCTTCACAGGTCTGACGTTCCGTTGCCTGTCAGTATTTCTTTCTGTGAAAAGGCTCATTTTATTCATCGTATGAGAGGAACGGGGGAAGGAGACAGAGACAAGCCAGAGAAGCAATCTGGCTTGTGCAGCGCCGGGAAATGAACCGGCAGCCTCGGGCCTGAAAGCTCCGCGCTCTAGCAACAGGCCTAGTTCCCGGGTCGCTCCACTAAGTATTGCCGCGAAGCTTCTTGGCAGACGTGTGGGACACCCGCAGGTGGTTGTTCTCTCCTGGAAATCCCCCTCGTTCCCCCTCAGTTTGCTGTGAGCTGGCGGCTCAGGTCTTTGTCTTCCCACACCTCAGTCCAACAAGATTATCGCATCATGTTTCCCTGATGCTTTGGTTTTTGCTTTTGTCTCTTTCGCTCGCAAAGGTCGGGGTGTGTGGTCAAGAAGTTGCATCCACGTAGCAGTTCCCTAATCCTTTCTGCTCCAAGGGGGCAAAGGGATCTTTCCAGTGTCTGCAGACAGTTTGGCTTCCTTGAACGTTCCCTGAGCCGATCCTCCTGCAGGCCAGCCTGATGCACTCCGCCTACGACTCCCAGGAGTCGGCCCTGTTTTTATTTCCGACTGTCTCTGAACCTAGAGTGACACGTTTCGGGATCTTTATAGACAGACTCCCGTCCCAGCCTTTGTGCCACAGGGGAACACCGCCAGAGTCTGCGGCACTGGCACAGAGCTGGTTCCTCTCGGAGTATGGGATGTGAACTTGCGGTGCCGTCAGAGGGCTACTGCTGCGGATGGCAGAGGGTGGCGGTGAGGCGCCACTTTAAGGCAGGCGCCAGGTGAGAGTCTGCCCTTGCGTATCCGCTCTCTTAGCTCACAAGCCCCAGTCGCCTCTCGCAAGAGGAGGAACATATCAAGGGGAGCTTCTTGTGCTGAACGCAGAGGGAGATGTGACACACAGACCCTCGACCTGCGCCCTGAGCTCTCCTGCCCCTCCCCCTGCTTGACCGAAGCGTCCAGCTGTCCTGGGGATGAGGACAGACTTGACTTTCCCAGCCAGACCTCGCTGTCTCTGACACCGTCCTGGCTGCCTGTGACATCCCTACAGATCACCAATATGCTCTTTCGGTTTGCTTAGATGCCCAAGGTGGTTGCCAAGGTAACCGGGCTTAGGCAGGTGAGGGCATCTCTCCCTTTTCTACAAAGATCCGAAGATGGTGTCCGCAGAGGCTTGGCACTGCACCATCCTTAGCAAACGGGTTCTGTGCACACTGGATAATCCCTGCACTTAATTGCTTACATATTTCATAGGAGCAGCAGGCCTGCAAGTGATTTCACCTCTGCTTTGCCAAAACAAAATGCTTGGGCGTGTCAGGGAATGAGAGTCTCCTTGCCAAGACTGCTTCTCCTTTAAAAAGCAGCGAAGGTTAAGACTGTCACAGCGGGAGTGTCTTCTCAGCACTGAGATGTATTCACATTTTCTTCTCATTAAATAGCTTTCTTTCTTGTTTTATTGTCACCAGGGTTATCACTGGGGCTCAGTGCCTCCATTACGAATCCACTGCTTCTGATGGCTATTTTTTTTTTATCTTTTTAAAAATTCTTCCTATTTTGTTTGATAGGACATAGAGAAATTGAGAGGAGAGGGAGAGAGAAATATAGATACCTGCAGACCTCTTCCATTGTTTATGAAGCATCCCCCCCCCCACAGGTGGGATAGCTGGGGCTCGAACCCGGATCTTATAGGTAACATGTGTACTCAATTGGGTACACCACCACCCGGCCCCCTACATTTTCATAAGTAAATTGATTGTATCTGCTCTCAACTTGGGCTATGTGAAAATCATGTAACTATTTCTCAATTGAGAGCAGATGACATTTAAACTATGTATATATGTATATATACATAGAAATTTTATTTATTAGATAAAAACAGAAATTGAGAGGGGAGATAGGGAAAGAGACAGAGAGACACCTGCAGCCCTGCTTGACCACTCATGAAGCTCTTCCCCTGCAGGTGGGGACCAGTGGCTTGTACCTGGATCCTTGCGCACTGTAATGTGAACTCGTAACCAGGTGCGCCACCGCCTGGCCCCTAAATTATATATAATTTCCACCGGGACACATAAAAGTAGAGATACGGCTCCTGCAGTGACGTGACAAGAAGCCCACATCTCCCTGCAGTGCCACCGTGATAGCTTCCTGCTCTGACTTGTTAAGAAGTTTGAAGATAAGAATCGTGGCCAGAAAGACAGCTGACTGGGCAGGACCTGCCTGCTGTCCAGTCGTGGGACCACACGAGAGGTGCTGTGACCCCAAGGGCAAGTTCTGCTGCCATGGTATTTTTTCTTGTCTGCCGGTCTCGCTCCCTGCCTCCAGCGGAATGACCCTGAGGATTGGTGAAACCCTGCCTGGGTTAGGCCAGGCTAGACAACACACCTGTGCAAATACACAGAGGGCCGTTAAAAAAAAAAGGAAAAAAAATCAAAGGACGTGACACACCTTGAGCTCAGTTTCTACACCGAGGTGGTTTGTCTCAAGTCACGGGCACGCCCACGGACGTCTGCTCAGGGGCAGGGGGGAGCCGGATGCCATGCTCATATTTCCACAGCTACAAGATGGACATGTTTGCATCTTCTCTCTACACTTTGCCTTGTGGGGGGGGGTCTTCTTCCCTCGAGGGTGCTTTGGGTTGTCCCAAATTACAGGGGAGGTGTTTCCGAGCTCAGAGGCAAGCACTACGCAGTGCCCCGGACAGCCCTGCACAGACCAGTAGCGGGCAGCCCTGGAGGGCCCGGCCGTGGTGCACGCGGCTGAGCACCCACATCACGGTGCTCAAGGACCCAGGTCTGAGCCCCTGGTCCCCACCTACTGGGGGGGGGGGGCTTCATGAGTAATGAAGCAAAGCTTCAGGTGTCTGTCTGTCTGTCTCTGTCTCCTCCTCCCCTCTCAATTACTCTCTCTATCCAAGAATAAATAAGTAAAATGTCTTTTTTTAATGAGCCACGGTGGAGAGAATAGAGAATGTCCACAGACCCTAAGCTTCCTTCCGTGAGGGTGAGGTCTGCACCAAGGTGAAGTAGCCACACGGTGACTCACTTCCTGTCCAAGGACAGGGTGGGCGAGAGAGACTTGTGACCCCAGCAGGAGTCTGGGACTATTAGCACACAAATGACCTCACCCTGAGGAGGGGCTTAAAAGCAGGGACACGGGCCTCTCTGGCTGCTGCTGCTGCTGCTGCTTCTGGTCAGAAGCTTCTTCTGGTCAGGTATCCGCCATGGCTGCTTCTCCTGGACACTGAACACGTGTGACTCTGCTAGCCGGTAAACTTTTAGACCCCTCTACAGCCACGAGCAGCCTTTACCAGGGCTGATCACTGCTTATCTTATGGGACTAGACTTTGATCACCATATTCAGACTTTATAGACCTGGCGTACGCTTAACCCTTGATGCTAAGTGCTTATTTTGCCTTTTACTTGTTTCACCCTAATACACCGTGTATTGATTACACCAGTTCCCAGCTCCCACTGTGAATCCTTCTATATGCGCCACAAGCAGCCCCGACCGACCCCCATACCTCTTCTTAAGTTAATTTACAACACTACTTCTCCTGAAGGTCCTGGGGTTCTGAAAGCGGGCAGAAATCTAAAAGCTCGGCATTTGCAGTCCAGCTTCACCCTGCTTGCTTTCTGGAGACTGCATGAAGCGGAGAAAAAACTTCATTTGGGGCCCAGTGGTGGCACACCTGGCTGAGCGTGCACATTACAGTGCGCCAGGACTCGGGTTTAAGCCCCTGCTCCCTACCTGCGGCGGGGGGGGGGGGGGAAGCTTCCCGAGTGCTGAAGCAGGGGTCTCTCTGTGTCTCCCCCCGTCTCCTCCTCCCTCTCAATTTCTCTCTGTCTCTATCCAATAATACACATTTTTTTTTGCCTCCAGGGTTATTGCTGGGGCTCAGTGCCTGCACCATGAATCCACTGCTCCTGGAGGCCATGTCCCCCCCTTTTGTTGCCCTTGTTATTGTAGCCTTGTTGTGGTTATTATTATTGTTGTTGATGTCATTTTGTTGTTGTTGTCGTTGGATAGGACAGAGAGAAATGGAGAGAGGAGGGCAAGACAGAGGGGGGAGAGAAAGATAGATACTTGCAGACCTGCTTCACCACCTGTGAAGCGATTCCCCTGCAGGTGGGGAGCTGGGGGCTCGAACTGGGATCCCTATGCCGTTCCTTGCACTTTGCGCCACCTGTGCTTAACCCGCTGCGGTACCGCCTGACTCCCACAAAATCTTTTTAAAAGGTGAAAAAAGGGAAGACTTCATCTGTTTCATGTCAGAAGCCTTTTATTAGAGGCAGGGACCACCACATCCTTCTGGCCCTCAAGAGGCTGAGGATGAAGAGGGGCGTCTCCCTCCCAGCTGAGCCGTTTCCCCAGCACCCTCCTCTCCTTCCTGGGTGCCCTGGCCCTGGGTGCTTTTCCCAGGAGGACGGCGGGAGACAGCCCACTCACCTTCCAGGATCACTTGCACGTGGTCCTGCGCGGACTGCTTGTCCTGGCGCACGAAGCACTGGTAGGCACCCCCGTCACTCTTGACCATGTGATCCATGATGAGGTTTTCATGGCTGAGACCTGTGACCCTCACGTTCTTGCCAGGGTTGAGGATCTCGCCGTTCCGGTACCAGGACAGCTGCTGGTCGCTGCTTCCTGTCACACTGCAGGACAAGGACACCTGGCTGCCCACGCTGCTCTTCACCTTCCTGGGACTGATGGTCGCCTTCAGGGGCTCTGGATCAGGGGTGAGGTGCGGGGGCGGGGAGGGAGAGAGAGAGAGAGAGAGAGAGAGAGAGAGAGAGAGAGGAAGTTCAGGGCATCCAGCGTGGAGCTGACATTTCAAAGTCCTGCAGGGGCAGGGCGGTGGCGTGCCCAGCTCAGTGCACCTATTTTACCAGGTCCAGTCCAGGACATGTGTTCGAGCCCCTGGCTCCCCACCTGCAGGGGAGTCGCTTCCCAGGCGGTGAAGCAGGTCTGCAGGTGTCTGTCTTTCCTCCTCTCTCTGTCTCCCCATCCTTTCTCAATCTCTCTCTGTCCTATCTAGTAAAAATTAGAAGAGAACTACCCTCTGGCCTTTGAACAAAGCCGCTCCACGGCACGCCCACAGTGCTGAGGGGAGACTCTTAACCCACTCGGTGCTGAGCTGTCTGGAAGGACCCTTTCTCCCTCTCTCTCTCTCTCTCTCTCCTGGTTTCTCTGCACTTCTCTCCAGGTAGCACTGTGCTCCAGCACGGCTACTTCCTCGCTGAATAAAGCTGTGCTTTAACGCCCTGATGATAAGAAGTGCTGCGGAGCCTGAGTTCCTCTTCCCCAGCCCAGGGTGGCACGGACGGAGGGAGGCCGTTCTCCCACACAAATGTTCCCGGGGCTCCTCTGCTTCAGCCAAGGCCCAGGACACATGGCTGTAAAAACACGGCTTCATCTTCCGAATTCCCAGGCTCAGGTAACTGAGGCTGCTGCGGCCACCCTCATGCTAACACCTGAGGGAAAATGCATGGCTGCGAGGCCGCACACATCACAGTGCTCAAGGACCCTGGTTCAATTCCCCGGTTCCCACTTGGCACTTGGGCAGGAAGAGCTTCACAAGTGGTAAAGCAAGGCTTCATGTCTCTCTGGCCTCAGCACAGCCCCAGGTACCTCTCTGTTCCACTTTTACTTTATTAGCCACTTAATATTGGCCTACAGGGAGTCGGGCGGTGGCACAGCGTGTTAAGCACACGTGGCACAAAGCGCAAGGACCCGCGTAAGGATCCCGGTTCAAGCCCCCTGGCTCCCCATCTGCAGGGGAGTCCCTTTACAGGCGGTGAAGCAGGTCTGCAGGCGTCTGTCTTTCTCTCCCCCTCTCTGTCTTCCCCTCCTCTCTCCGTTTCTCTCTGTCCTATCCAACAACAAAGACATCAATAATAACTACAACAATAAAACAACAAGGACAACAAAAGGGAATAAATAAATTAATTAATTAACATCGGCCTACAAAACTACATGTCAACAGGGGTATAACCCCACACCGTTCCCACCACCAGAGCTCTGAGTGCTCAACCCTCCACTGCAGGCCACCGCACTTCTCCCAGGGCTGCGGACATGAGCTAACCTTCCTCTCCACGACTGTCTGTCTATATTTGGGGAACCTCCCTTTCATCCGGCTTCTGTATAAGTAAAACCAAGGGTACGTGGCCAGGTGGAGCCCCACCCCCTGAAATCACAGCCATGCTTTCTTTGAATCTGCCATCAGCGCCCTGCCCTGTCCTCCTCAGACATCACCTAAGTCAGCTGCAGCCGCACCTGTGTGCAGGTGTGGGGCCCCCCACGCCTCTCCGCCCACCGTGTATTGTGCTGGTAATTCCCTCTGCATTCTGCTGTCACCTGTTTTCAGGATTCAGTGGCCAGGCAACGCTACTTGTGGTCTGAAGGGAATGTCGAGGTCTGGGAAGGAAACCAACCTGAATTCCAGTTCTGAGCTCCTAAACTCTCCAACTGCTGAGCTTAAGCGGCTGAGCACTAATCTCCCTGTCCACCCCGGGGCCTCCTGAGGGGTCGGGGGCTGTGGCGGCAGCCAGGAAGCACCCCTCTGCCCTCGCCCTGGCACCGCCGCAAAGCAGGCTCCACTTACGTCTCACGTGCAGCTGCCCGATCACCTTGGCAGTCCCATATCGGTTGGACACCTCACACACGTAGCTGCCGGAGTCGGAAGGCCGTGCATTCTCAATGAGCAGCCCCGTCACAGTTTTCTGGAGCCTCCCGGAAAGTTCCAGGGGCATGTTGTCCTTCAGCCAGCGGTAGTCTGGCTCCGGGTGCCCCAGAGCTTTGCAAGGGAGCTCCACCCGCTGCCCCGCCATGGCTTTGCGATGATCAAACCCATCCAGGATGGACGGGGCTGAGTTCGCCGGGTCTGCACAAGAGAGAAAAGCCGTCGTGACTGCGGAGCCCGAGCATCACTCAGGACCCAGGGACCTTGCGTCTAACGGTTGCTCTGTCTTGCCACACTGTCTGTGGAGACAGGCCTTCCAGACTTTGCCCAGAATAATGTCCCCGTGTTCACAGCTGTGGCATTCACAACAGCCAAAGGGTAGAAGCAGCCTAAATGCCCATCCACAGATGGCTGGATAGAGAAAGTAGGGGATATAGACTCCAGGGAATACTACTCGGTAATCAAAAAGATTATACAGTGTTCTTTGGGACGAAATGGGTGGAACTGAAGCTGAGGATGCTTAGTGAAATAAGTAAAGAGATGAGAGACGGCTGTCAGATGGCTTCACTCATAGGCAGCATCTAGAGCGCCGATTGCCGGGACATGGAAAACAAAGCCAAAACAAAAGAAACGTACGCAAGAGAACTGTTGCAAGAACTCTGTGAGAACTAGGGTGGGTCTCGGTGGGTTTGCACAAAGAAGGTCAGCGGCAGTCGCTGTGCGGAACGCGTCTGGCGGACTCACACCTCGCACCCACTGTCTGCGTTCCGTCCTTTCTCCTGCTCATAACCAGCGGACTGCTCCCTGCCTCACCTACTCAGCCACCAGGAGGAGGAATCTGCTGGCTTCAAACAGCAGCACAGATGATTCCTGGCAGCAACAGTGTGTCACGGTGAGGAGAGACCAGTGACCCTCAAGTCACGGGAAGTCAGAGACTAGAAAGTGTGTCTCTTATTCATCACGTAAGAGACATCTTGCTCCCGATGGGGAGACATGCCAGCACTGCCCCACCACCTGTGGACCTGGTCGTCACGGCCTGGTGCCCATGTGGAATCAGGGCTCAGACTCAGGGCTGTGCGCACAGGCACGGTGACATCTCACAGGCCCCTCAGCAGTGTGGGCCCTGTCCAGGGTCAGCATGGAGGCTGGTGCTAAAGGCACAGAGGGGAGAAAGACAGGCAGGCATGGAGGGTGTTCTCCTGCGGCGTGTATGCAGGAGACAAGGCGGGGTGTGTGTGTGTGTGTGTGAATGTGTGTGTGTGAGTGTGTGCGTGTGTGTGTGAGTGTGTGTTTGTGAGTGTGTGTGCGTGTGTGAGTGTGTGTGTGTGAGAGTGTGTGCGTGTGTGAGTGTGTGTGTGTGTGTGCACGTGTGTGTGCGTGTGTCTGAATGTGTGAGTGTGAGAATGTGTGTGAGTGTTTATGTGTGAGTGTGTGTGTGTGCACGTGTGTGTGCGTGTGTCTGAATGTGTGTGTGTGTGCGTGTGTGAGTGTGTGTGCGCGTGTGAGTGTGTGCACGTGTGTGTGCGTGTGTCTGAATGTGTGTGAATGTGTGAGTGTGAGAATGTGTGTGAGTGTTTATGTGTGAGTGTGTGTATGTGTGTGTGTGTGAGTGTGTGTTTGGGTGAGTGTGTGTCTGTGTTGTATGTGAGTGAGTGTGCTTTTGTGTGTGTGTGATGTGCATGTTTGTGAGTGTGTGAGTATGTCTGTGTTGTACATGAGTGAGTGTGAGTGTGTGTGTGTGTGAATGTGTGTGAGTGATATGCATGTTTGTGAGTGTGTGAGTGTGTGTGTTTGGGTGAGTGTGTCTGTGTTGTACGTGAATGAGTGTGAGTGTGTGTGTGTGTGTGGGTGAGTGTGTCTGTGTTGTACGTGAGTGAGTATGAGTGTGTGTGTGTGTTTGGGTCAGTGTGTCTGTGTTGTACGTGAGTGTGAGTGTGTATGTGAGTGAGTGTGAGTGTGTGAGTGAGTGTGTGAGTGTGTGTGAGTGTGTGTGTGAGCGAGTGTGTGTGTGTGTGTGTGTGTGAGTGTGTGTGTGTGTGCATGTTCGGGGACAGGGCCGTGCTCATCTGCTCCTCTTGTGAGTGTGTGTGAATGTGTGTGAGTGTATGTGTGAGTATGTGTGTGTAAGTGTGTGTGAGTGTGTGTGTGTGAGTGTGTGTGTGAGTGAGTGTGTGTGTGTAAGTGTGTGTGTGAGTGTGAGTGTGTGTGTGAGTGTGTGTGTGAGTGTGTGTGTGAGTGTGTGAGTGTGTGTGTGTGCGCACGCATGTTCAGGGACAGGGCCGTGCTCGTTGGCTCCTCCTGTAAGCACAGGCCTAAATTCTCCCTGCACCGTGACTCCTGTTGTTGAGAATATCGTCATTATCAAGTTCCCCTTCGATGCAAACGAAATGTTTTCTAGACCACTTTGAACAAACAGGACACTGTCCTACTGTTAAGGACACTGGGAATCCCCTCCCCAGAGCCCTGCCCCACTAGGGAAAGATAGAAACAGGCTGGGAGTGTGGATCCACCTGCCAATGTCCACGTCCAGCGGAGAAACAATGACAGAAGCCAGAACTTGTACCTTCTGGGCCCCCAGAATAATTCTGGTCCAGACTCCCAGAGGGGGAGAAATGTTAGGGGAAGAAGCCCTGAGGCCTCTGAACCCCAGCTCCATCAGGACCCCAAGTCCTGAGCATGACAGTTTTGAGGGAGTCATCTGGGGACACAGCTCAATGAGCAGCAGCCAAGCCCGGTGTGTCCTCACCTGATACAAAAAGTCTGGCACTGTTGCTCTGCCGGGTCTCTCCCGTGTACGTGTGCTGCGTGACACAGCGGTAGTTATACAGCCCGTCTTCGTTCTGCACATCTTTGATATACAAGGCTCCCGTGGACGTGATGAGAAATCTAGATCCTGAAAGAGAGCAGAACACGGCCGCCCGGTCACAGACACAGCCAGTGATGCCCGAAGGTGAAAGGGTTTTCCCACCCATGATTTCCAGCTCACGCATGCCGCTCACTGCCACGCTGGTGGGGGTGTGACTGCCCCCGTGGCGAGCTCCCTGGCTTTTCTTTGACCTTCATGTTTAGAAAGCTTCTACCTTCAGCTCCCCACCTGCAGGGGGGTCGCTTCACAGGCGGTGAAGCAGGTCTGCAGGTGTCTGTCTTTCTCTCCCCTTTTCTGTCTTCCCCTCCTCTCTCCATTTCTCTCTGTTCTATCCAACAACAATGACAACATCAATAACAACAACAATAATAACTACAACAATAAAAAAACAAGGGTAACAAAAAGGGAATAAATAAATATTTTTAAAAATTTTTTTAAAAAGAGAGTTTCTACCTCAAAAACAAAACAAAACAAAACAAAAAACCCCACTTTTGCTTCAATCTGAAGTATTCCAGTGAACACACCCACACAAAATTCTCAGGAAGGGCCACCTGTCTGAATTCTTTGAAAGGACCATCAACACTTACCTCTAAGGTCCCAGGTAAAGATCAGTTTATTGTTTTTTTTTTTTAAGTGATCTGCTATTTCTTAAAGACAATTCAAATAAATGATGGTAATTATTTCACTTGGGGAAGAAAAAAATATGCCTCTGCATGGACGCGTGGAATATAGTCTCTGATTAATTTTTTTCTTTCAGGTAGAGGCAGAGAGAGTGAAACGACCACAGCAGCAAAGTCAGCCTCCCTGCAGTGAGGGGCAGGTGTGACCGGGCCCGCCGGAGAGGCAGTGTGCTATCCAGGTGAGCGAGCGACTCTGCCGCCCTTTCTATGAGGTTTGTGTCTATGCCGTCTCTGATACAGACACACGGCCAACGTTCACATCAAGCCCAGCGCTGCTAGATGCAGGCTGTAGATGCCCCGTTTGAAAAGTCCACCCTCACCGCTCGGCTCTGGGTGCAGGTCACAGGGCAAGACTCAGGGCACGGAGAAGGCTGCCTCCCCCACACTGTGCGTGTTCCGAGCACACTTCCTGTGTCTCTGACTCTTCCAACACAACACCCCACCTGTAATGCAGTTCTGCACAATGCCTTTCGTCTCTCCAGAGAAGCAAGACCAGCCTTTTTCGCTGCCTTCCCCAGACTCTAGTGACGTCTCCTTCCGTCAGAAACCCCCCGTATTACTGGCTTTCGTGAACTCATTGTGGGAACTGTTAACACAACTCCAGCACTTCCTGGTTACTGCTTGAAAGACAAGATTCATGGTTTCTTAGCTAAGAGAAGGACAACTCAAAAGGACAGATAAAACAGGGATTTCTCTCTCTCTCTCTCTTTTTTTTTTTTTTTTTTGAAAAATAAGAACCGAAGGGAAAACACTAAGCAGAAGTTGGACTGGGGTTGGTGCACTGCAGCAGTCAAGGACTCTGGGGTGGGGGAGCGTTCAGGTCCCGGGACACAAGGGCAGAGGAAGGCCTAGTGGGGGCTGAACTGTTATGTGGAAAACTGAGAAATGTCACACATGTACAAACCACTGTATTTTACTGTAGACTGTAAACCACTAATCTCCTAGCAAAGAAAACAAGGCTCTAGCACATGGTATTGGTTTTTTTTTTTTTTTTTTTCTCCAGGGTCATTGCTGGGCTCGGTGCCTGCACCATGAATCCACCACTCCTGGAGGCCATTTTTCCCCCTTTTGTTGCCCTTGTTGTTGTATGTGGTTATTATTATTGCCATTGTTGATGTTGTTCGTTGTTGGATAGGACAGAGAGAAATAGAGAGAGGAGGGGAAGACAGAGAGGGAGAGAGAAAGACAGACACCTTCAGACCTGCTTCACCGCCTGTGAAGCGACTCCCCTGCAGGTGGGGAGCCGGGGGCTCGAACCGGGATCCTTATGCCGGTCCTTGCACTTTGCGCCATGGCGCTTAACCCGCTGCGCCACCGCCTGACCCCCTCACAAGGATTTTTTATATTAAAAAATGGACTTTTAGCAACTACATTAAATACCTTTAAGAAACATTTACCTTCTCGATAATCTCATTTAGTTGCTTGTTCTATATATTTTTTATTGTTAGTGGCACACTTTAAAGTATGTTCTAAATGTGCTGGATACTAGAATGACCAGGCAGGCTAGATATTCTGGGCATTTATGCTTTATCCTGGACCCCAAAGAAGGTGACTAAAAATCCCTCTGACTCCTTGCTGTGTCTTCCTGCGCCGAGCACTCCTCCGTGAAGTGTGGTGTGGATGAGTGGACCGCTGTTTCCTCTCAATCTAGTGGCACGTCTGCCTAGGCAGCGCTTTCATTCCCACTTCCTTCAAAGCTGAGAGAGAGGAGGAGAAGGAGGAGGAGAAGAAGAAGGAAAAGAGAAGAAAGAAGAGAGAAGCAAAGAAAGCGGAGAGAGAAGGCAAGACGGCCTGCAGCACTGCTCCACCGCGAGTGAAACGTCGCCACTGCAGGCAGGTGCCGGGGCTTGAACCTGGGTGCTTGGACATGGCCGTGTGTGAGCTCGACTGGGTCTCACCCCTTCTTTCACGATAGAATCCCAAGTTTCAAACCTGCGAGTGAGATGGATTCTGGGGCACTGAGTCTCATATTCAGATGCTGCAACACCCAAAGAATTCCGTCATCTGGGGGGCCGTGTGGCGGCGCAGCGGGTTAAGAGCTCGTGGCGCGGATCGGATCGCAAGGACCGGCGTAAGGCTCCCACTTCGAGCCCCCCACTTCCCACCTATGGGGGGGGGTCGCTTCACAAGCGCTGAAGCAGGTCTGCAGGTGTCTGTCTTTCTCTTCCCCTCTGTCTTCCCTCCTATTTCTCTCTGTTCCATCCAACAACAACGGCAGCAATAACAACAACGATAAACAACAAGGGCAACAAAAGGGGAAAAAAACGCCCCCCAGGAGCAGTGGGTTCGTAGTGCAGGCGCCGAGCCCCGGCCATAACCCTGGAGGCAGAAAAAAAAAAAAAGACTCCTGTCTCCCTCTCACCGGTCCTGGTGTTTTGGAAGGGAGCCCTCGTAGGCGGCTCTGCAGTGATGGACACCGACACTGGGCACTGGTGCTAATTCCTTGCCCCTCAGGGCTCTTCTGGCAGAGAGATGTGCCCACTTCCAAGCGCCTCTGCTTCTAGGATGCACCCTCCGTCCTCTCCATTTCTGTTCCTCAGCTCACTGTCCACACAGCACCCAGGACAGCTGAGCAGGATGAAAGCTTGACATCGCCGGCATCTGATGGAGCCCACGAGACAGGACTGTCCTGGTTGTCTACAGTGCTCTGGACTTGGGCCTGTTTTACCCTCGTCCTCCCTCAACACCCTTCCTCTTAGCGTCTCTTCCTGGGAGACCCCGTGCCTAGTCCTCCTCTTGGGTGGCTCCTTCCCGTCACTGGATCCTCAGTTCCCGTGCCATGTTTTTCCAGCAGTAAATACACCTTGACCACAGCCACCATGACTGGGGCATATCACACTTCATTGCATCACCTCCACCTCAAGTGCTGTCTGTCTGTCTGTCTGTCTATTTTTTTCTCTCCAGAGTACCTGCACTGTGGACCCACTGCTCCTGGCGGCCATTTTTACATTCTATTAAACAGGACAGAGAGAAATTGAGAGAGGAGGGGGAGACAGAGAGGGAGAGAGAGACACCTGCAGCCCTGCTCCACTGTTTGTGAAGCATGCCCCCTTCAGACGGGGAGCCGGGGGCTCGAACCCAGATCCTTGCACAGGGCCTTGCGCTTTGTGTCATGTGCACTTAACCAGGTGCCCCACCACCTGAAACCTGACGATCTCTCACAGGTTTGTAAAAGCAGCTGAGCAGTTGTCTCCTCTAACCAGAATATCTGCGACTTGCACTTTTCTTATTTACCATTTCGACTCTGTTTCCCTGCACAGCGCCAGGTCATTCTGACTGCAAATCTTAGCGGAAGAGGTTGGGTGGGTGACGGCACCCAGCACTGCCCATACCCGAAACAGCTTCTCTGGAATCTGAATAAGAAAAGAAAGCTGAAGGATCTCTCTCTAGATTTTAACAAGAAGGCTTCTCATGTCTTCTCAAGAAGACATGAAAGAACATTTTCCCGCGAGAAATGACTCAAATACTCTCTTTTATGGAAATGAGCATATTTTAAGAGGCTGGTGTTAATTATTCTCCCATTAATCTCTCTGATTTTTTTTTTTTTACTGTGCAGTCATGCTGTTAGATCTTTAAAAAGAACACTATTGTTTTGAGGACGGTTTTAAAAGCATATTTGATTTTTCCCTTAGTCAGAAATATCTCCGAGGGTATTTAATCTCTTTTTTGCTGTTGCGATCAGAGCCGAGTTAATAGCAATTAGAACAGCAGATAGCCCCTAATAAGATGCCAAATGGTGGGCACAGCACAAGGGAAATTTCCTCCCAGCCTGCCAGTTGTCTGTCTTCTGGAACTAAGCAGAACTCGCTCCTTTCTAAGCAGTTTTCATAACAGGCTCTGCATAAAACCGGAGCAGCGAGAGCCGGCACTTTATGCCCTAAGTATTTGGGGCTAGAAAGTCGACGGGACTCTGAATTCCACTGTTCAATGTCAAATCAGCCTCAGCTCCAGAAGACCCTAGCATGGGAGGCCTTGGGTTTTGTGGAAATTAGTCAGACAGAGAAGGGACTCCGGCGGCGACCTGGTGGGTCTCCATTGACGTGGCCCGTTCAGGCTCGTGCGTGTAACTGTCGCGGCAGGGAGGTTCAGGTGCTTTGCTTCCAAAAGGAACAAAGCCAAAACAGAGGTCAGGGAGATGCCGCAGTGTGTTAGAACACCGCGTCCTTGGATGCCTTCGTCCAGGCTCAGTCAGTCCCAGGCACACCATTATCTACAGATGCTCTGGTCTACTCCACTAAAAATAATAATAATGAATGGAGGAGGCCTAGCGGGGACCCACCTGGCACGGCGTGCAGGTGTATTCCAATGTGCGAGGGCCTGGGCCTATGCGCCTGGCCCCACCTACAGGGAAGAAGCTTCAGGCGTAGTGGGGCAGGGCTGTAGGCGTCTGTCTGTCCCTCCTGCTGCTTCTCTCTCTTTTCTCTGTCTTTGACCCTCTATAGAAAGGAAAAGAGAGAGGAAGAAAGAGAGGGCAGAAGGAAGGGAGGAAAGAAGAAAGAGAGAAAAAGAAGAGAGAGGGAAAGAGAGAAAGGGACAAGGTGGTGGCACACCTGATTGAGCACACATGTTACAAAGCACAAGGATCTGGGTTCAAGCCCCCAATCCCCACCTGGGGAGGGGAAGCCTCACAAGTGGTGAAGCAAGTCTAGAGGTGTCTGTCTCTCTCCCTCTCTGCCTCCCCTTCCCTCTCGATTTCTGGCTGTCTCTACCCAATGAATAAGTAAAGGTAAAAAAGGAGGAGGAGGAGGAGGAGGAGGAGGAGAAGAAGATGATGATGATGAAGAAGAAGAAGAAGAAGAAAGAGGAATAAAGAAAAAAAGAGAGAGAAAGAGAAAAGTAAAGAATCTTTGTCAAATGATGGATTCACACAGGCACCGGAATTCTCAGCAGTAATCCTGGTGGCAGTAAAAGATGAAATAAACTAAACATGGCCAGGGAGCTGGCAGAGCAGATTAGGAGCACACTCATGCTCAGTCTCCTGCCAGGAGCTCTGGGTGTCCTCTCCCAGGGAGATGAGAGACTGGACCCGTCAGCAGCTGTCCTGTCAGACATGAACACCGCCCACCCTCCCAGTAAAATGAGCAGAAAATAAAAGGTTTGGTCAAGGGCCAGGAGAGAGCCCAGCCAGTGAGGCACGTGTCTTGCTGTGCGTGAGGCCCTTGGTTTGAGCCCCAGCACCGCAGGTGGACACCATGCATGCACCAAGGGAACTCAGTGGGTGGGGGAGCGGCGCTGTGGTGTCTCTCCCTCTCATCTCTGTCTCTGGGTGTCTCTCTTTCAGGATAAGGAAAGGGAAGGGAAGGCTACTGAGCAGCCCTGTCAGGCCTTTTATTTAGCTCTCCAGATCCTGTTAAAAAATAAAGTTTGCTCAGAGATCTGTATATTTTATTTCACTTATAACCTGGTTTGCCAATCTGTGTAACTAGCAATTTTAGCCACCAATTGTCCTCTATATAATTTTATGAATTAGGCTAAGGAAGTGTGGTGTAGATACACAATGGAATACGGCTCGGTTGTGAACAATGATGAATTCACCTACTTCACCTCATTTGGGATGGAGCTGGAAGGAATCCTGTGAAGTGACATCAGCCAGAAAGAGCAGGATGAGTGTGAGATGATCTCACTCATGGACAGACGTGGAGAAATCAGAACAGCAGGGAAACACAAAGCAGAACGTGGACTGCGTTTGGCGGATTGCCCCGAAGTAAAAGACTCAGTGAAAGGTTGGTGCATGTGTGGCGTGGGGGGCTTTCGAGTCCTGGTGCATGATGGTGGAGGGCGTCCTAGGCTGGGGGAAGCTTCCCAAGTGGCAAAACTGGTTTGTAGGTGACTCTGCCTCTGCCTCTCTCTCTCTCCCTCTTTCTCTCCCCCTCCTCTCTCAATTTCTCTCTGTCCTATTCAATAAAATGGGGAAAAAAAAACAACCTGAGAAGTTACCCACATGTGCTAACAACTGTATTTGCCACACACTATAAATCCCCCCCAATAAAACAAATAAAAGTGGTCTTCTGCTGGTGCCGTGAAGAAAGTGGAGCGACAGTGTACCCGTGAAGCATAGCACCTTGGAAACCAACTCACCTCAATAAAGATTAAAAAAAAAATAATCAGGTGAAAACAGAAAGTGTCATCAGGCCATACAAGGAGTCAGAGTCCCCGGGCCAGAAGTAAGGGTGGGGCTTTAGCCCAGGGGCCTGCGAGCAGCTCCCAGCTCTGGGCTGGTCTCCATGGAAAGAGGGAGCTGGCAAACACGCTCAAGCCCCCTCAGAGCCTCTCCAGCAGACATCTTGTTCGTGTAAATAAAGTTCTCCCGGTGAAATCCTCCTGCAGTTAAATGGGGCTCAATTACCCACACTCCGCGCTGGAGTCCGCATGCCGTGCGTGCTGACTCGGTTCCTAATTACCTAGTTAGCTTGTTAATGACCAGATCTTCCGCACTTGAGCGGAGATTCCAGTCTGCCATTAATCTCTCCTCTAGTTAGATTTCCAGTGATTTAGAAGAAGATATCCTTACCAAGAACAGTTTGATTTTTAAGAGAATTATTTTCAGGATTAAAAAAAAAAAAAACAGTATGAGAATTGTCTAAAACTCGTCATTACTCATTCATGGACGAGTAAGACCAACCAGTGGGGGTGGGAGGGAGACAAAAGAAGCCAATACATAAAGAGAATAAAAGAAAAAAAGAAAAAAAAAGGTCACAGGCTGTGAGGAGTACTGGGATCAAGACACTGAGCGGACCCCAGACGGGCAGTCACCCTTTAGACCGGAGGCCTCCGACAGGGCTGGAGAAGAGGTGCGTGTCCGAGGAGGCTGGGGCGGAGCCGCCAGTCTGAGGCCCACACGGAAGGGCGGCGTGTGCGGCAGTCCCGAGTTTAGTATCAAGGTGGTGTCTTCAAGGAGCTGAAAGCAGTGTTGTCCTCAGAACAGAACTTAGAGGACAGGGGATTGTTGTGCTGAGGAAGGAGACTGGGGCAGCAAAAGACGATGAGGTGAAAATGACGTCTGGGCACAGAATCTGGACAGACAGAAGTCATGAAGAATGGGAACAGACATGGGCTGTGGACACTTCACATCCTGGGGAGGGGCTTGTCACGGCGTGGGTGATGACCTACTATGCGGCTTGGGATCAGCTCCATGAACTGTAACTTTCTTCTTAAAAAAAAAATAAATAGAGGTGGGAAGGAGATAGCTTATGGTTATGTAAAGAGTCTCTCTTGCTCGAGGCTCCCAGGTCCCAGGTTCAATCCCCAGTACCACCATAAACCAGAGCTGAGCAGTGCACTAGCTGAATGAATGAATAAATAAATAAATAAATAGGAAGTAGAGATGATGGGACAAATCAGCAAAAGCACAAATTGCAAGTGTAAGTATGTGATAAAGGTTTTGATTTACATGTGCCTATAGAGTCTTAGGCTTAGACGTGTGCGTGTGCGTGTGCGTGTGTGAGTGTGTGTGTGTACAGGTGTCTCTGTGTGTATGTCTGTATTCTGTGTTCTCACAGAAAACGCAGTCATAGTAATTCCTGCTTAGGACTCAGAGGAAAAGTGCCTGAAGAGAAGGACATGGCAGCTTGGAGCTTCTGGAGCTCCATTTCCCAGGTGAGAGGAAGTCTGCCAGGCCCCTGGTAGCTGGAGTCCTTACAGTCCTCTCTCTAAAAGTGCAGACCGCAAGGGCAGAAGGCCAGATCCAGTGTCTGATTCTCCTTTAAAACATACTTCATTTGCAAAGGATGACAGAGGACCTAGTGGGGGTTGTATTGTTATGTGGAAAACTGAGAAATGTGATGCATGTGCAGACTATCGTATTTACTGTTGAATGTAAAACATGAACTCTCCAATAAAGACATTAAAATAAAAAACATACTTCATTTGCAGAAACAGGACATGAGCTCAGTACCTTACACTGGCATGAACTCTCTGGACTGACTTTTCATTCTGCATTTCAGCAAAAGAGAAAGAGAGAGATGAAAAAAACAAACAAACAAACAGAGAAGAGGGGGCAGGCGGTGGCGCAGCGCGTTAAGTGCACATGGCACAAAGCGCAAGGTCCGGCTCAAGCCCCCGGCTCCCCACCTGGGGAGGGTCACTTCACGAGTGGTGAAGCAGGTCTGCAGGTGTCTATCTTTCCCTGTCCTTTTCTATCTCCCCTCCCCACTCAGTTTCTCTCTGTCCTATTCAACAATAACAGCAGCAGCAACAATAACAATGGAAAAAAAAATGGCCTCCAGGAGCAGTGGATTCGTAATGCAGGCACCAAGCCCCAGCGATAACCCTGGAGGCAAAAAAAAAAAAAAAAGACAAAGACAGCAGCAAGGGAGAGACTTCACAGCACCTGTCCCCCATCCACAGAGCTTCCTGACAATGTCCCTGGTGCTGCCATGCGGTGGTGCCAAGGCTGGAACCCAGGGCTGTGGACACAACATGGACTGGCCTGCATCTTGCCACATGAGCCAGCCCCAGCCCCAGCCCCAGCCCCAGCCCCAGGCCCTGCCCCAGGCCTGGCTGCAGGTCTGCAGGTCTCAACAATGTGTTTCCTGAGGACCCCTGACCATGTGTGAAGGGATCCCAGTCATCTGCTGAGTCCTCCACACAGCTGGGAATGCAAGCATTTCCCGGCCAGAACATCCCCTGGGAGAAAGCATGGCACCACCCCGCCCAGGACTTCTAGGCTTTTCATGCTCTGACCTTGAACAGACTCCTGTGTCATCACCCGCTGCTGAGGAAAATATGGATCCACCTGCCAATGCCCATGTTCAGCGGGGAAGCAATTCCAGAAGCCAGACCTTCCACCTTCTGCACCCCACCGTGACCCTGGGTCCATACTCCCAGAGGGATAAAGAACAGGAGAACTATCAGGGAAGGGGATGGGACACGGAGTTCTGGTGGTGGGAAATGATAGTTGTATCCCTCTTATCCTATGGTTTTTGTCAATGTTTCCTTTGTATAAATAAAAATTTTCAAAAACTTGTGGTCTGGGAGGTGGTGCAGTGGATAGGGCTTCGGACTCTCAAGCATGAGTTCAATTCTCGGCAGCATATGTACCAGAGGGATGTCTCTGGTTCTTTCTCTCCCTCCCATCATTCCTTATGAATAAATAAATAAAATCTTTTAAAAAAACATTAAAAAGGAAGCCACTGGCCTGGAGTTTCTTGCAGGCAGCTGCTCCTTTGGCAAACCCTGTCCTGACTTTGCTCTGTCTCTTGTTCAAACACCTGATACACATTTTTTTTAACTTGCAAGTCTTTGCCAGAAAGAACTGTATCACATTCTTCATTATACTAAGTTACAAAATAATGCTGAAGACAGAATGAGGGGTGGGAATCTTGGACTGATGGACACTGCTGTCAGTATCCACCTAAAACAGGGGAAAGAAACAATTCCCCCCCCTGCGTGCTGGCTCCTCTTATGGCTGACATGTCAGAGTCCCAGGGGCGAGGCGTTGCCAGTCCCGTGTGGCTCTGTACCCCTGCGCCCCGTGTGGAAGCACCAGCTGCAAGTTCGTCATCTTTCAGAGCCTGATTCTGGGCTCTGCTTCGTTTTGCCCTGGGCTCCCTCACAGGCAAATAGCATTGAAGTAAAGCCAACAGAAAGGAAGAAATATGAAAATGCAGCCTACTTCTTTTATTGCCAAGTAACTATTAATGGATTCTGTAATAGGAACAACATTAAAAGGAAAAAAATCCGCAGGGTCCTCAGTCTCTGAAAAATTTTCTGATGCTCAGATAGTTGTTGAAGAGAAATACAGAATGGAACAGGGCAGCCCTGAGGGTGTGAGTGAGTGAGTGTGAATGAATGTGAGTGTGAGTGAGTGTGAATGAGTGAGTGTGTGTGAGAGTATGTGTGAGTGTGTGTGAGTGTGAATGAGTGTGAGTGTGAATGAGTGAGTGTGTGTGAGAGTATGTGTGAATGAGTGTAAGTCTGTGGGTGTGTGTGAGTGTATGAGTGTGTAAGTGTGTGAGTGTGTATATGAGTGTGTGAGTGTGAATGAGTGTGTGTGTGAGTATGTGTGTGTGAGTGTGTGAGTAAGTGTGTAAGTGAGTCTGTGAGTGTGAATGAGTGAGTGTGAATGAATGAATGTGTATGTGAGAGTATGTGTGAGTGTAAGTGTGTGGGTGTGTGTGAGTGTATGAGTGTGTAAGTGTGTGAGTGTGTATATGAGTGTGTGAATGTGAATGAGTGTGTGTGTGTGAGTATGTGTGAGTGAAAGTGTGTGGGTGGGTGTGATTGTGAGTGTGTGTGTGAGTATATGAGTAACTGTGTGAGTGTGTGTATGTGTGAGTGAGTGTAAGTGTGTGGGTGGGTGTGAGTGTATGAGTAAGTATATGAGTGTGTATGTGACTGTGTGAGTGTGAATGAGTGTGTGTGTGAGAGTATGTGTGAGTGAAAGTGTGTGGGTGAATGTGAGTGTGAGTATATGAGTAACTGTGAGTGTGTGTATGTGTGAGTGAGTGTAAGTGTGTGGGTGTGTGTGAGTGTATGAGTGTGTAAGTGTGTGAGTGTGTATATGAGTGTGTGAATGTGAATGAGTGTGTGTGTGTGTGAGTATGTGTGAGTGAAAGTGTGTGGGTGGGTGTGATTGTGAGTGTGTGTGTGAGTATATGAGTAACTGTGTGAGTGTGTGTGTGAGTATGTGTGAGTGAGTGTAAGTGTGTGGGTGGGTGTGAGTGTATGAGTGTGTAAGTATATGAGTGTGTATGTGACTGTGTGAGTGTGAATGAGTGTGTGTGTGAGAGTATGTGTGAGTGAAAGTGTGTGGGTGGATGTGAGTGTGAGTATATGAGTAACTGTGAGTGTGTGTATGTGTGAGTGAGTGTAAGTGTGTGTGAGTGAAAGTGTGTGGGTGTGTGTGAGTGTGTATGTGAGTGAGTGTGAGTGTAAGTGTGTGAGTAAGTGTGTGTGTGTGAGTGTATGAGTAACTGTGAGTGAGTGTGTGTATGTGTGAGAGTATGTGTGTGAGTGTGAGTGTATGAGTGTGTGAGTAAGTGTGTGAGTGTGTATGTGAGTGTGAATGAGTGAGTGTGTGTGTGAGTGTGTGTGAGTGTGTGTGTGAGTGTGTGAGTGTGTGTGTGAGTGCGTGTAACAGTTATTTCCCCAGAAGGACTACAGGCAGAATGTTTCTGGAACATAAGACAGAAAGACAACAGACAGGAGCTGGGGTCGGGGGTGGGTGGGTGTTAAGACCTGGCCCATTCAGTCTGAGGCTGGGCAGTGGCCTTCTTCTTTTTAAAATTTTATTAGTGATTTAATAACTATTTACAAAATTATAAGGTAATAGGGCATAACTGCACCACTGCCACCACCAAATCTCTGTGTCCCCATTCCCTCCATCGGAAACTGCTTGAGTGGTTCTCCCAAGGTCACAGGTATGGGTTGGCTATTATATTTATTTATTATAGATACAGAGAGAAACTGAGAGGGAAGGGGTTCTAGAGAGGGGAAGTGACAGAGACACACCTGTAGATGGGAACCAGGGGATTGAACCCGGGTCCTTGCACATTGTAATGTGTGTGTACCACCACCTGGCCCCCAACTATTATTTCCATAACTATCTACACACACACACACACACACACACACACACTTGACCATTTTTTTCTATGACCATCTTTCTCTTCCTAACACCTACACTGGTTACTACTTCCGAATGTCCCTCCCTTTGTCCTCTTCTCTCTCCGGGTCCTGATGGAGTCGGGGTTCACAGCCCTCTGGTCATCTTCCCCTGACATCTCTCCCCCTCTGGGAGTCTGGACCCAAATTCTCTATGGGGAGCAGAAGGTGGGAGTTCTGGCTTCTGTCATTGCTTCTCCGCTGGACATGGGTGTTGGCAGGTGGGTCCAAAGTTCCCCACCTGTTTCTACTGTTAGCTACGGTGAGAGGTGAGCTTCTGGGACACATTCTGGGATGACATGAGGTCGTCTTGGGCAGCGGCCTTCTATTTGCAGCTGAAGGAAAGCAAATTCTCTGCTACTTTGTAGACAGAGTCCACAAGACCCTCCTCATGTCTCTTAACCTGGAGTGCATTTACTGGTGGTCTGAGAAGCAAGGCGGTGTGTTTTACACCTTACAAAGGCAACTTGAGTTTTTAATAGCTCTTCACACCACACCCATGAGAACAGAGACCATCTGAAGACTCAGTCTCCTCCCTCAACGAACTTATCAGGCTGGGTTCCTTGGAAACAGTTGGCAGAACTGAAAGCAACTGTGCACTTTGGGCAGCGCGTCTGGGAAGGCTGTGTCCCTCTGCAGACGACGTCCCGGTGTGCGGGTACGTGAGTTCTTGGCCCAGGGAAGGCTGTGTCCCTCTGCAGACGACGTCCCGGTGTGCGGGTACGTGAGTTCTTGGCCCAGGGTAACCAAAGCTTACTTTCAGGTTTTGTTTTTCTTTCCTAGATTTCTGATATGTTCTTTCTACATTTCTGATATCAGTGACTCTTTACAAGTTCCGTTTAAAGCATGTTGACTTCACAATGGCAAGTCTCACTGCAAATACAGAATACATGTAATCACCATGAACCATTCAGAAATCCATAGAGTCGAGCTGGGGAGACCTCTCAGTACATGAGACTTGCCTGGCTCAGAGCCCATGTTTAATCTCTAGTACTGTCCTATGACCAAGCTGAAAGTGCTAAGAAGATCTTCCTCAAAAAGAAAGCTGGTGACCTGGGAGGTGGTCAGGTGGATCAAACAGTGGGCTTTTAAAAGTAAGGTCATGAGTTCATTGCACATGCCAGAGTGACGCTCTGGGCCTCTCTTTCTCTCCCAAAGAAAGAAATCTACGGAGTTCAGTTTGATCACTTCACTATTTCCTCCAGTGCAATTCAACTTGCTTTTAATAAAAGTAGCATCTAAGAGTGTAAACAATGAATGCAGAGCCCTCGTGTTGAGGAATAATTTTCTCTCCTATGATAGTACGCAAAGGCTTTCTCTGATGTACATTTTACTCATCATGATGTCCTCTGATGAATTGTGTTCATGTCATGCTGTGACAACGTCAACTTGTCACTCAGCGAGGATAAAACGAAGTCGTGCTGAAGGTCTAGCATTGAAGTCATCTGCCTTTCATTTCCTGGCATTAAGTTTTAATCAGAGAATATCCTTTTAAATAACCAACATTTTGTGGAGATGAATTGTGTAAATGACAGCCATCAAAGAAAAGCTAATGTCATGAAAAAAAAAAAAACTCTGGCTGCAGGGCATGGCTTATTCTGGTTCACATAAAGACATTCAGGGCACCACGCAAAGGCGTGAGGAAGGCTCCACGTTCACGGCTGAATATCCATCATAGCTTTTTGACATCAATGCTTTCTACAATGCTTTTTTTGGGCACATTTACACCATTCTTTGTGAAATTCTCAAAATTGCCCTGATCATATGAGCCGGGTTGGGGAGGGTCCTGCCATCAAAACTACGACTAAGGGGGCTGGGAGGCGAGGCATCTGGGTGGGCACACACAACGTGCAAGGCGGGCCTGGGTGCTAGACCCTGCTCCCCCACCCGCAGGGAGGAAGCTGTAAGAGTGGTGAAGCAGGGCTGCAGTGGCTTCCTCCCTGCCTCTGCCTTCCATTCCAGTTTCCCCTTCTCTGCCTACTCAGGAAAGAAACAAACCATTCTAGAGCATGACTAGAAATGCAGTTGAAATGTGTGAGAAGCCATGATAATCAGAGATTCCATGAAAGGAAGACCTTGTCAACCCACACTGAGAGCAAGGTCCTGTAGAGGCCCATAGAGGGGTCTATTATGCTGTTCCTGATGGAGACAACTAGTGACAGAGAGAGGGATCTGTTAGAGGTCTAGGCCCATCATGTCTGTGTGGGAATCCCAGGGCTCCGTGACCAGAGCCCCAGGTGACAGGGTGGCCTGATAGTGACTAAAGAGTCATCATTAAAGTCTGCCAGTCTCTTGCCCTTATTCAGCTTTTGTAGTCTGTACTTTGTGTGACAAGGTGAGCCCTGGAGTGACTGAGGGACATGTAATAGGAGGCAGGTGAGGAGGGTGTCTCGGTCTAGGTAGACACTGCTGGATTAGGTACCTTATGGTGTCTTTTTAGGTCTTTCTCCTTGCTTGCTGCATTTATTGACTTACTGCCATGTCCGGTGTGTCCAGAAAGGTGTCTGGGTGTTCCTTATCCTTCAAGGCAGCTGGCACATGGCACTGAGGAGGACTCCCTCCCTGGTGATCACTACCTGAAGCGCTCACCACTCTGCTCCCATGAGACTCTCAGAGATGGACGGAGGGAGAGAGAGGCTGCTTTTGCCTAACTGAGCCTCTGCTGAGGACTCCTGCCCAGTTCATGCTCAGAGTTCCTCAAGCCTATGCTCCCTCTTCAATCCAAGATCTGTTTTTGTTTCTCTCTCTCTCCCCCTCCCTCTCCCTCTCCCTCTCTCTCCCTCTCTGTTTCTCTTTCTCCCTCTCTCTCTCCCTCTCTCTCTATTTGCCTCTCTCCCTCTCTCATTCTCTGTGTCTCTCACCCTCACTCTCCCTCCTTCTCCCCATTCTCTCTCCCTCTCTCTCTCCCTCCCTTTCTCTCTCCCTCTCTCTCCCTACCTCTCTCCTTCTCTCTCCCCCATCTCTCTCCTTCTCTCCCTCTCTCTCCCCCTCTTTCTCCCCCTCTTTCTCCCCCTCTCTCCCCCTTTCTCTCTCCTCTCTCTCCCACTCTCTCCGTCTCTCTCTCCCTCCCTTTCTCTCTCCCTCTCTCCTTCTCTCTCCCCATCTCTCTCCTTCTCTCCGTCTCTCTCCCCCTTTCTCCCCCTCTTTCTCCCCCTCTCTCCCCCTCTTTCTCTCTCCTCTCTCTCCCACTCTCTCCCCCTTTCTCCCCCTCTCTCCCCCTCTTTCTCTCTCCTCTCTCTCCCACTCTCTCCGTCTCTCTCCTCCTCTTTCTCCCCCTCTCTCCCCCTCTTTCTCTCTCCTCTCTCTCCCTCTTTCTCTCTCCTCTCTCTCCCACTCTCTCCGTCTCTCTCTCCCTCCCTTTCTCTCTCCCTCTCTCTCCCTACCTCTCTCCTTCTCTCTCCCCATCTCTCTCCTTCTCTCCCTCTCTCTCCCCCTCTTTCTCCCCCCTCTTTCTCCCCCTCTCTCCCCCTTTCTCTCTCCTCTCTCTCCCACTCTCTCCGTCTCTCTCTCCCTCCCTTTCTCTCTCCCTCTCTCTCCCTACCTCTCTCCTTCTCTCTCCCCATCTCTCTCCTTCTCTCCGTCTCTCTCCCCCTCTTTCTCCCCCTCTTTCTCCCCCTCTCTCCCCCCCTTTCTCTCTCCTCTCTCTCCCACTCTCTCCGTCTCTCTCCCCCTCTTTCTCCCCCTCTCTCCCCCTCTTTCTCTCTCCTCTCTCTCCCACTCTCTCCGTCTCTCTCTCCCTCTTTCTCCCTCCCTTTCTCTCTCTCTTCTTCCCTCTCTCTCCCTCTCTTCCTCTCTCTTTCTCTCTCCCTCTCTCTCTTTTTTTCTCTCTCTCCCTTATCTCTCTGTCTCTATCAAAGTAAGAAATGAAATAAAATTAAGTGAATTCATTATCCTACAAGGGTTTAAAGAGAAGAAACATCTGCTACGTGCTGGGAGAATGCAGACACTGTGCCAGTGACCTGAAGATGGCTGCACTGGCGCTTCATGGACAGCCCAGGTCCTCCTGAAAATGCGACTTAAAGCAGTTGTAGGACAGCAGTTGAGACGATAATACTCTGGCCCGGGCAATGGTTCCCTGGGTAGAAGGCATGCTCTGGGAATCTCTAGCTGTGCGCACGGCCATGGCCAGAGAGACATGCAGGCCTCCCTCTCTCCCCAGCAGCGTGTCTACCCAGCACGGCAGCTTACCTGGGAAGGGGCTCGCTTTGCCAAGTGCCTGGTCTGGGAACCTTGGTTTGAGGTCTGAGCCCAGCCTGCAGCACACTCGGAAAAGCTGTGGTGTTGTGGTCTTTCCTTCTCCCCCTCTGTCTCTCTGTCCTGCTCTCTCCCTTCCTATCTGAAAAAGTTGGCCTAGGACAGGGATTTGCAACAGGGTTTTCGAGAAACCACTCCAATAAAACAGAGAGACCACTCACTCCAATACAACACAGGCTGGTGATCACGTGAGGTCCGGCATTCACCTCAGAGCCAGGGCGCAGGGCCTGCAGACTGGGCTTTCCAGGCCCATTTCATGGTGCCCTATATGCCACTCCCGAGCAGTAGTCTGGCCTCTCTCCCTCTCTCTCTCTGTTTCTGTCATAAAGAAAAGGATAAAGCAATCAATCTCATCTCTTGAGGGTGAGAGGGTGAGGGAGATGCTATTTTGTGCTGGATGGTACATATTTAAGAGAGACGGATGTCACTCAGAACATAGGAAAGGTATGTTAATAGAACGTGGGTCTGCATGTCGGAGGTCAGGCTCAGAGAAAAACAAAGCAAATCTAGTCGAGTCACAGGCCCTTTGGAACATAACTAAAATAGGCCTACTAACTATCTACAAAATGGAGACCCCGACTCTTCATCTGCACTATTCCAGCCTTTAGGTTCATGATTAGTCAACAATTTGTTTGGCTTTGTATGTTAACTCTCTTTTCAGCCACCAGGTTCCAGATGCTACCATGATACCAACCGGACCTCCGTGGCAGACAACCCCACCAGTGTGTCCTGGAGCTCTGCTTCCCCAGAGACCCGCCCCACTAGGGAAAGAGAGAGACAGGCTGGGAGTATGGATCCACCTGTCAGCGCCCATGTTCAGGGGGGAAGCAATTACAGAAGCCAGACCTTCCACCTTCTGCATCCCACAATGCCCCTGGGTCCATGCTCCCAGAGGGATAAAGAATAGGAAAGCTGACAGGGGAGGGGATGGGATACGGAGTTCTGGTGGTGGGAATTGTGTGGAGTTGTACCCCTCCTATCGTATGGTTTAGTCAATGTTTCCTTTACATAAATAAATTTTTTTTAAAAACTGTAGGGTGAAGGACACGTAAGTTCACCTTTATTTTTCTTTTGGTGGCTCATCAGGGACCACTGGGCAGGATTAGGATAGTGAGAAAGGAAGTCTTAGACAGGAGAGGCATGTGACTTATTTTCCAAAAGTCTTACGATAGAAAGAAGAGATTCAATTAGATTATTTTCTATGGTCAGATTAGGATGCATCAAACAGTGTGAAATGTTAGAATTAATAGGGACATTTTGAGAATAGATAGTTTAATTTGCTAAAATACTTGCAGATTTTTATGATAATTAACTAGAAATGGTAATATGCTATTTAAATTCCTGCCTCCCTTTGCTATCTTAAATGTTTCTAAAATAAGTTGATGTGGTTCCATATGTTTAACTTGAAGGCAGGCTATTCTGGGATAGCCTATTATTCTTAATTTTTATTTTAAAGAAAGGGAATGAAAGTAAGATTTGAAGACAGAAAAATGTTCCAAAGGTCAGGTCTATTTTTATTTTCAGGGATTTTTTTTTTTTTTTTGGTTAAAATTGAACTCACTGTTGCAGACAGCTTTATAATAGGTTTTCTGCACAGAGATGATAACATCTTCTACTGTGAGTGTGAAGGTTGGGGGACAATTGTAAATCCATATTTTAGGACTACTGAAACTAGTTATAATTGGTTTAATAATACAATTTGGAAAGTGCTCTGTGAACATCATTGTTCCCTTAGAATGAAATTTTTTTTACTTTCTTTTCCTTAAGTTACAACATGTAATTGGTTAGTCATACAACTAGGAGACTTACAGACATCCTATAGTCACCACTGAAGAAATGTCTGAGATCACAGGCCTGTTCCACCCACCCCCCACCCCTACCCCCAGAGCCCTGCTCAGCTCTGGCTGATGCTGGTGCTGGGGATTGAACCTGGGACCTGAGCGCCAAAGCCTGAGAGTCTCTTATATAACCATGATGCTGCCTCCCCCAGCCCAGATCACAGTGCTCAACGACACTGTGACACAGGAAAATTCACTCTTGCCATTCGGTTTGCTTTCCCTCTGTACTAGTGAACAGGAAGGAAAGGGCCAAATGCAACGCCGTCTTTGGAGACGATTCTAATATGAAAGGCTCTTTGAGTCTCTGGGTCCTTTCTGCTTTTTTCTTATTTTATTTTTGCTCAGAGTTCCCTTGGGGAATAGATGGGAATGGTGGGGGGTTGGATATTGGTGATCACAGCCGCACAGATGGGGTCCCAATCATTCACCAAGGTGCTCTCTACCTGGGCCCGTCCACCCTGTCGGCCCCAATTCGGATGGCAGGTGATTCCCAGGCCTCAGGCGGGCTGAAGACCCTGCCAAGCCATTAGAGAAGACAGCCCAATTCTCAGTGTAAAGGCGCCTCACCAGCCCGCCATGGGGTCTCCACATCATACTCCACCCTTCAGAACGGGGGCAGCCAGGACCCACTCACTCCCGAAATCAGGGTTCATCTACAATTCTTTTAAAATTATTATTATCTTTATTTATTTATTTATTGGATAGAGTCAGACAGAAATTGATAGAGAAGGGAGAGACAGATAGAAAAAGGCAGAGAGACACCTGCAGCCCTGCTTCACCACTTGTGAAGCTTTCTCCCCGCAGGTGGGGGCCGGGGGCTTGAACCTGAGCCCTTTCACACTGTAACATGTGCGCTCAACAAGGTGCACCACCACTCGACCCCTTGTCCAGGATTCTAACTTTACTTGTCCTTTATCAGAGGGATTTTGCTAAGTTTAGTCTCTACTGAAACTGCTGAAAGATAAACATTCACTCCAATTCTACAGTGTATATTCACGTCTAAAAATACGTCAAGATATGTTTAAATAGCACACAATAGAGGGGGGGAAACAGCGTGATAAAGTTTCACTGGCTGGAACACCTAGCTAGATAAGAGGGACTCTTCACAATTTTACCAGATTTCACTGTGTACCTGTAACCTTGAGGGCTGGGGAGGTAGCTCGTGGCACTGAAATGAGCGGCCCTCAGGTACATCTCCAGAATTTCATAGATCAAGAAAGGGGGAGGGAGGGATGGAGAGGGAGGGAGAGGGAGAGAGAACAAAATAAAACCACAGAACATCGTAAATGACAAAGCTGTGTGCGGGTCTCTCATACACACATACAGAAATACAATAACTTTTTTTTTTTTTTTTAAATCTCAACCATAAGACTGAGCAAACTGTAGTCAGGTCAGATTTAACGTCCATCCATCATAATAATGAGGGTTTCCACAATCCAGGACAGTGCTGGTTTGTTCTGCTGGACTGTAGTGAGTGATGAGGAAAGTCAGCAGGTGAAAAGTTTCTATGCCGGGGGGGGGGGGGGGGGTGTTCAGAGCCGGACAGCCCTTGTGAGAAGAAAGGCCCGGCCAGGCCACCACCACTCAATGGTCAGGGAGCTTGCTAAATAAGCTGGGGCTAAGGCCGCCAGCACTGCCTCTGCTCCTGCCCTGAACAGCAACCTCGCAGCAATTCACAACATCTGCTTTTCTGCGACAGTCTTTGTTTGTTTGTTTTCCTCCAGGGTTATCGCAGGGGCTAGGTGCAGGCACTACAAGTTCACTACTTCTGGGGCATTTCTTTCCATTTTATTGGAAAGGATAGAGAGAAATTGAGAGAGGGAGGGAGAGAGGGAGAGGGAGAGGGAGAGGGAGAGGGAGAGGGAGAGGGAGAGGCAGAGGCAGAGGGAGAGGGAGAGGGAGAGGGAGAGGGAGAGGCAGAGGGAGAGGGAGAGGGAGAGGGAGAGGCAGAGGGAGAGGGAGAGGGAGAGGGAGAGGGAGAGGCAGAGGGAGAGGGAGAGGGAGAGGGAGAGGGAGAGGCAGAGGGAGAGGCAGAGGCAGAGGCAGAGGCAGAGGCAGAGGGAGAGGGAGAGGCAGAGGGAGAGGGAGAGGGAGAGGGAGAGGGAGAGGCAGAGGGAGAGGCAGAGGCAGAGGCAGAGGGAGAGGCAGAGGGAGAGGGAGAGGCAGAGGGAGAGGGAGAGGGAGAGGCAGAGGGAGAGGGAGAGGGAGAGGGAGAGGGAGAGGGAGAGGCAGAGGGAGAGGGAG
>NC_080170.1:124807114-124872114 GCF_950295315.1 Erinaceus europaeus
ACTGTGTGTGTGTGAGAGTTGTGAGTGTGTGTGTGAGTTGTGAGTGTGTATGAGTCTGTGTCCGTGTGTGCGTGTCTGTGTGTGTGTGTGTGTGTGCATCTGTGTGTGTGTGTGTGTGTGTGTGTGTGTGTGTGTGCATCTGTGTGTGTGCCCTGTGCTGATGATTTCACTGCTCTTGGGCTCATCTTTTCATTCCTAGAGAGACAGAAGGAAGGAGGAAGGGAGGCCCAGTAGCCTTGGGCTTCCCCTTAGAGACTGGGCCCTTCCCTAGGGCCGACTGGTGAGCCCTGTGCCTTCAGCCCGCAGGCTGGCACTGGTGTTTCCCTAGGACCAACTGGTGAGCCCTGTGCCTTCAGCCTGCAGGCTGGCACTGGTGTCCCCTAGGGCCGACCTGGTGAGCCCTGTGCCTTCAGCCCGCAGGCTGGCACTGGTGTTTCCCTAGGGCCAACTGGTGAGCCCTGTGCCTTCAGCCTGCAGGCTGGCACTGGTGTCCCCTAGGGCCGACCTGGTGAGCCCTGTGCCTTCAGCCTGCAGGCTGGCACTGGTGTTTCCATAGGGCCAACTGGTGAGCCCTGTGCCTTCAGCCCGCAGGCTGGCACTGGTGTTTCCCTAGGGCCGACTGGTGAGCCCTGTGCCTTCAGCCCGCAGGCTGGCACTGGTGTTTCCCTGGGGCCGACCTGGTGAGCCCTGTGCCTTCAGCCCGCAGGCTGGCACTGGTGTCCCCTAGGGCCGACTGGTGAGCCCTGTGCCTTCAGCCCGCAGGCTGGCACTGGTGTCCCCTAGGGCCGACTGGTGAGCCCTGTGCCTTCAGCCTGTAGAATGACTCTGGTGTTCCTGGTGGAGCCATCTCGTCTGGGCATCAGCTAAACATTCTGAGGACAGCGGCTTCCTCGGCTTTGCGTCTGCTGGTCCACTTGCTCCACCACCACCCGCAGAGTCTCCTGTTCACCGGGGAAGATGGGCCCCACGGGGCTGCCTGTGAATGCAGCCCTAGGCTGACAGGGTGCCCACACGGGGTCTCTTGGGCCCACGCGGGTTTGGTTGATGAGGCCTTTCCTCTCCTCTCATTCAGAGAGCAATTCCTAAGCATTGCCAGTGAGTCATGCCTGGGCTTTGGATATTGCCATTTGACCTGTGTGGTGTTCTGGTGATTTCTGTCTGTCTGTTTGTTTGTCTATGAAACGTCATTATGGGACCGGGTGGTGGCACCCCTGTAGAGCGCACGTGTTACAGTGCTCAAGGACACGGGTTCAAACCTCCGGTCCACACCTGAAGCAGGAAAGCTTCTCAAGTGGTGAAGCAGTGTTGCAGGCGTCTCTCCTTCTCTCTCCCCCTATCTCTCCTACCCTCTTGATTTCTGGCTGTCTCTATCCAATAAATAAAGATAATTAAAATATAAAAAAAGAAACATCATTTACTATTTACTTGAAAAACAGTCCTGTGGCCCAGAAGCCATGTTGGCAGCCACGACCACCTCGGTCACCGTAGAAAGCAAGTCAGATGCACCTTTGTGTGGGGTTGTCCTTCCAAGTGCTCAATGACATGACAAGTGGACAGCTGACGTCCAGCAGAGACGCAACTACAGAAGCCAGACCTCCCACCTGCTGCTCCCCAGAAAGAATTTGGGTCCAGACTCCCAGAGGGGGAGAAATGATAGGAGAAGATGCCCAGAGGGCTCTGAACCCCAACTCCATCAGGACCGGAGAGAGAAGAGGACAAAGGAGGGACATTCAGAAGTAGTAACAGGGGTAGGTGTGACTTAGACAGGAAGAGAAGGCAGGGCCATAGGGAAAAAATGGGCAAATATATAAAAATATTGACAGTTATAGAAATACTAGTCAACCCCTATCTGTGACCTTGGGAGAACCACTGCAGTTCCAGTGGAGGGAACGGGGACACGGAGCTCTGGGGTGGAGACAGTGTGGACTTACACCCCTGCTATCTGATACCTGTAAGTCAATATTAAATCACTCAAAACATCCCCCGTAATCAATAACATAGAATTTAAAATGTCAAGTGTGCATATAAATAAGCAAAAAAGTAGCAGATGCGTAATTACAATAATTGCAAATGGGTGACATTTGCTTACCAAGGTGGAGGGAGAGATGATGACAGAAATCTCACATGTACTTTAGATCCAAATGACACTTAGGGAATGAGAAAGACGAGTTACAGCATATCTCCATACATGTGCGTGTATATGTATATGTATATATATATATATTCTCACACAATCACATGCACACACACACACACACACTCACACACATATACTCACACACACTCACACACACATACACACACTCACAGACACACATACACACACTCACACCACATACATACACTCACACACACACTCACACACACTTCCACACACACACACACACACACTCACAGACACACATACACACACTCACACACACACACTTCCACACACACACACACACACATACACACTCACACACACACACTCACACACACATACATACACCCACACACTACACACTCACACACACACATCACACACACTTCCACACACACACACACACACACTCATAGACACACATATACACACACTCACACACACACACACACTCACACACACTTACACACACACACACACATACACACTCACACACACACACTCACACACACATACATACACTCACACACATACACACACACACACACTCACAGACACACATACACACACACTCACAGACACACATACACACACACACATACACACTCACACACACACACATACACACACACTCACACACCAAGGACAGTGTGTGGAATATATCAAACATGAAAACAAGGCATCAGAGACCATCTAAAATGGAAAACAGCTTACTACACAATACAAATGAAGCCGCAGTTATCTGTGAGCACTGGACAGCAGTATGTGCTTACTGACCCAGGACAGGAGAGGCAGATGGGGGCAGGAAACGACCATCTTAAAACCACAGATCCAAGAAGTGACACGGACACAGGAAGAGAGAGACACACCAAGACCAAAGGCAGAACACGCTGGCCAAGAAGCAAGACACCTGCACGCGCCCAATGCACTGGAGAGGACGGAAAGCTTCACAAACGCTCCCTGGAGATGCAACGCACGGCGGTCTTTCTAAACGATCCTCGTTGATATCTCCCCCCCCACACACCCAGACTGGGTCCTGACCTGCTGCACTTATCCATTATTAGTTAGTCTTACTGTCATCAAGTTTATCACTGGGGCTCGGTGCCACCATTAATAACCCACTGCTCTCGATGACTATTTTTTCCTTTCTATTTTACTGGGTAAGACAGAGAGAAATTGAGAGAGGAGGGGGAGACAGAGAGGGAGAGAGAGACAAAGAGACACCAGCAGCCCTGCTTCACCGCTCATGAAGCTTCTCCCCTGCAGATGGAGAGCAGCGGCCCAAACCTGGATCCTCGTGCATGGCAAAACATGCCCTTAACTCGGTGTGCTGCCACCCCCACCCCATTACGTTTATTTGGTAAATCCAACAACAACAAGTGTCAAGCTGCAGTTTGAAACAAACTTACCAAGATAGCAATATGAGTATTTCTTGAACACTGAAGTGTATCATCATCAACATACAGGAAACACTGAGACGTATTACTCACCTAACCTGAACCTCTCTGAGGCTACGAAGTGTTCTTCTGGCAAACAATAAGTAACCCTCAGTTCTCAACACTAGAAAGGCAAGTCAACAAGCAGGGCAGGGGAGAGATACACAGCTGCAGTTCTGATCAGCAAATCCATATTCATGAGGGACAGACTTCCTCACACCCAGTAGACTGTCCCTGCCTTTACATACAGGGGGATTGAGGATGTTCAGCCGGAAATTTTTCCAGAATCATGTGCCAGGCACCAGGCTTTCACCGGCACGAAAAGGAAGAAGCGACTTAGCAGACAGAAAATAAGCCGCCTTGAATTTGATTTTGCACTTGTTAGATACTCAGTGAGATGTATTGATGTTAAGTTTGAATAAGCCAGATTTCATATAACATGAAAGAGTGGAATTTGACTGCAATAACCACCCAGAAGTTTGAATATGATTCTAGGCATACGACTGACTGTGATTCTCTTTTTGCTGTCAGGGTCATTTCTGGGGTTCGGAGCCTGTCTGACTGGGGAGAGAGCGCAGACCCTGCTTTAGGAGATTGTGGGTTCTACCCTGAGCACCACATATGACAAAGCTGAGGGGTGCTCTGCTCTCTGTATCTCTTGCTCGGTCTCTCTGATACAAATAACACAGAAGACAGAACATTAAATAGAACCGAGAAAACAGTCTAAAAGAAAGCCTTCCAGGGCCAGGTTGTTGCGCACCTGGTTGAGCGCACGTTACAGTGCGCAAGGCCCCAGGGTCAAGCCCCTGGTCCTCATGTGCAGGAGGGGAGCTTTGCAAATGGTGAAGCAGGGTTTCAGGCGTGTCTCTTTCTTTCTCCTCCTCTCTCACCCACTCCTTCCCTCTTGATTTCTAGCTGTAGCTGTCTCTATCCAACGAATAAGGATAGTTTTTTTTAAAAAGAAAAGTGAATAGAATCTTTTCAAGAAAAAAGTAAAAAAAGAAAGTCTTACAAATTCACTGACAATTAAGAATGAAAAATTGATACAATGAACGACATCATCAACAATAATAATAACCACAACAAGGCTACAACAACAATGGCAACAAAAGGGAAAAAAATGGCCTCCAGGAGCAGTGGATTCATGGTGCAGGCACTGAGCCCCAGCAATAACCCTGGAGGCAAAAAAAAAAAATTAGAAGGGGGTCGGGTAGTGCACCAGGTTAAGTGCACATAGTAAAACACGCAAGGACCTGCACAAGGATCCCTGTTCAAGGCCCAGGCTGCCCACCTGCAGGGGGTCACTTCACAAGCGGTGACCAGGTCTGCAGGTGTCTGTCTTTCTCCCCCCCCCCCCCCCCCCCCGCCCACTCCCAGCCCTGTCTTCCCCTCCTCTCTCCATTTCTCTCAGTTACATCCGACACCACCACCAACAGCAGCAACAACAATGGGAAGGAAGATGGCCTCCAGGAGCAGTGGATGTGTAGTGCAGGCACCGAGCCTCAGCGATAACCCTGCAGGCCAAATAAATACATAAACAAACAAACTAGAAGTAGGTCTGACTATCTAAATAGTTTTGTCCATACACCTCATTAATTGATCATTTTAAAAGTGGAATAATCAAAGGAAGAAGAAACTATAGTAATTAGAAGTTTACAGTTTTTTTGTGTTTGTTTTCAGAGAGAGAGAAAAAAATCAGGAAATACTGGTTTTATTAAAAATAAAATCCATAAAAACATATAAATGACAATTTGAGGATAAAATTTCTAGTTACACAGGTTGGCAAAGCAGTTTATAAGTAAAAATGAAATATACAGATCTCTGAGCAAACTTTAAAAAAATGTTTTAAAATATTTATTTATTTTCCCTTTTGTTGCCCTTATTGTTGTATTCTTGTAGTTATTATTGTTGTTGCTACTGATGTCATCATTGTTGGATAGGACAGAGAGACATGGAGAGAGGAGGGGAAGGCAGAGAGGGGGAGAGAAAGACAGACACCTGCAGACCTGCTTCACCGCCTGGGAAGCGACTCCCCTGCAGGTGGGGAGTCAGGAGCTCGAACCGGGATCCTTACGCCGGTCCTTGCGCTTCACGCCAGGTGCGCTTAACCCGCTGCGCTACTGCCTGACTCCCCAAGCAAACTTTTTGTAAAATATATCATCTGGAGAGCTAAATAAAAGGCCTGACAGGGCTGCTCAGTAGCCTTCCCTTCCCTTTCCTTATCCTGAAAGAGAGACACCCAGAGACAGAGATGAGAGGGAGAGACACCACAGCGCCGCTCCCCCACCCACTGAGTTCCCTTGGTGCATGCATGGTGTCCACCTGCGGTGCTGGGGCTCAAACCAAGGGCCTCACGCACAGCAAGACACGTGCCTCACTGGCTGGGCTCTCTCCTGGCCCTTGAGCAAACCTTTTATTTTCTGCTCATTTTACTGGGAGGGTGGGCGGTGTTCATGTCTGACAGGACAGCTGCTGACAGGTCCAGTCTCTCATCTCCCTGTGCTGAGTGACTGGCCCTTTTCTCCCATCATGCCTTGCACCAGGACCTCCAGGCCCTCTCTACCCTGCCCCTTCCTGTCCCCCCCAGAGCCTTTGCTTGCACACCACAGCACACCACACCTGTCCTGGTTTCACCCTGTGGGTTCCCTTTTGTCTCTAAATCCCACCACCAGCCCACCAGGTACTCATGCTGGGCAGACCTCGCGTCGCCCTAACTCATCATCTCACCCTGCGACAATGCAGAGACCCTTCTACCCCTCAGCTTCCCCAGGCCCCTCACGCCTATCCTCCTGCTTCAGTCCGTCCCGGCACAAAACCAGGAACACAAGAAGGCAGAGTCCATCAGTTAGCCCGACATACACTGTCCGTACAGGTGTGGCTGGTTTGCTCATATAACTTGAGAAAGTGACTGACCATCTGCTGGGCACCCTCCTCCTGCTCCTCCTCCCTCCTCCCCTCCCCCTCCTCCTCTTCTTCCTCAACACCTCCACCATCATGCAAATCCCCTGGCTGTTGCTATAGAAACAAAGTTTTGACAGAGAGAGAATAACAAAACCATAATAGCTACACCGATGAGACACACGGATTACTAATTTTATCCCTGACTGTTTTCACTAGAGAAGTATGCTTCCTTATACTTGTGTAAAAACATAGGAGCGATCATTAGAAGAACAGATATTGCAATAATGCCTTTCAGATCTCTAGAGACAAAGTGGTTCTAAAAACACAGAGAGAAGATGTTCATAAAGAAGGTTTTCTCAGGGAATGAACCAGAAACATTCGGCATAAACAAAGGAACGAGAGAGGGGCACTAGTGACTTCAGAGCTCCGTGGAACTTACATTCTCTAGAACATTGAACGGCTCCGTGAAATAATCACAACACAAAGTGGGTAAAGCAAGCCGGGCACAAAATCATATGCAAACAACACCAGTTTCTTTTTTAGACAGAGACGGGCGGACTGAATGAGACCGCTGTACTGACACCTCCTTCAGTGTGGTGGGGGCTGGAGTCGAACCTTTGCCCTGCCCAGATGGGTTGTTTTCCCAGTCCTTATGCTATTGTCTGTCTGTCGGTGAGACGGGGGGGGGGGGTAGAGGGGGAGAGAGAGGAGAGACCCCTTCTGTGATGCTCAATCACTTGTGAAGATCCCCCACACCCAGCAGGCAGTGCTGACTGGGGGGCTCGAACCCACGTCCTTATGCTTGGTAACAACTGCTCTCCTGGACACACCACCTGTGTGTCTGTCTTGCTGTGGTACCAAGGCCACAGGATCAGAAGGCCCAGGCTGACAGTTTATCCTGTCACCTGAGTGAGAGAGAGAGAAAGAGAGAGAGAGAGAGAGGGAAAGAGGGAACAGGAACAACGGGGGGGGGGAGGAGAGACAGGGTGGTAACCACTCCCCCGTCACGATGCTCCCTAGCGCTGCTCATGCTGCTGGAACCCAAGGCCTTGCCCGGGGCGAGGTGCACGTGAGGTAAGCTGCCCTGCGACTCCCCTAGTCACCGAGATTTTCACCAGCCCCGTGGGTGTCCGCAGAGCTCTCACTGTGTTGAAACCCTGACCCTGTGCCTCAGCCCACGCTGTGTCTGGGAGGAGGATCTCTGTGGGCTGACGTGCTCCCTCTTTTTATTTCACAGAGAGGCCGAGACAGGAAGGGAGGGAGACCACAGCCTCAGAGCTTCCCCAAGTGCTGCCAGGGCTCAGTATCCGGCTGTGCTCCTGCAAAGGCATGCGTCCTACTGACTGAACTATCTGGCAGTCTGGCTGAACACTGATTTATAAACTGTAAGCTAACGGGTACGCTTCCGCCCCGCTCCCAGCCACCAGAGTCCCGTGTCCCGTCCCCTCTGCTGGAAACCGCGGCCCTTCTTCCCAGCTCACAGGGACGGGCTGCCTGCCATCTCTGTACCTACCCGTCTGCGTCTGCATGTCTGCAGATCTGTCTGTTTCCCCTGGGGCCCCGCCTCCTCTTTCTTTCTGAGTCGCACCTGCTACTTCTGAGTGTCCCTCCATTCTGAACACCCTCTTTTACAAGGCTGAGTGCAGATCTTACACTGAAAGCTCAGTAACACATCTCGCTCGGGCAATCCTATTACGGCTTGTGGGTTTTCTTTTCCTGTTTTTGCTTTCTCCAAATGAGGTCGGCGCCATCCCATAACCCACATGCCATGACTGAGTTTCCTGGTCCCTGGTCTCGCAGAAACCCCAGTGTGCCCTGGGTGTGCTATGTAGCAAGCCTGCGTCCAACGTGCATCTGTAGACAGAGAAGTTGTTGTCTAATGAGGTCCTTTCCTGAGTAATTACAAGGACGCTGTTTTATCAGGAAAGGCTAAGTATCTATCGGAGCAGAAGCCGGTGGAGTCAGCCCTGATACTGGAAGCAGCACCTGTAAGAGGCGCTGACAGGCTTGCTGTCTCCCTGGCAACCCGGCCCTCCGCTTGCTTCCTCCCCTCTTTGCTTTTCCCAAGATGCCAACAAGGGGCCTGAGTCTGGAGGGCACGGGAAGGGTTGCCTGGGTGATGTCTTTACCCCTCTCTGCCTTTGCCAAGCAGAGGCAAAGTGACATCTAGCAGCCTCCGCTCCCAGTTCTGACTCTGCGGAGGACACTGAGAACAGGTCTGCTGGACGTGGGTGTCCGCTAAGAGGACACGAACTTACAGCTCACGAGTTTACAGCAGCCAGGGAAGCAGCCTGGACTCAGTGCGGCTCTGTTTCCAGTCGGGATCAGACCCAAACCAGGGCGCAATCCCAATGGCTCTGTGTGACCTGTGACTGACGGCGGAGGGAGTGTTCCCGCTGGGCCTGTGGGGCTGTGCAGGCAGGGCCGTTGGGGGCACACTGGGAGAACGTTTAATGTGAAACTACATATATATATATATATATAGCTATTTTGCAGAGCCAGGGTCTAAAGCATGTATGACTTCACCATTTCTAGGTTTACTTGGTTTTTCATTCAGAAAGATGGACAGGGACACAGAGAAAAGGGGGAGAGAGAGCACATGGGCAGAGCTTCCCCTGGACCCTGGCAACTCCCATGTGGTCCCAGGACTCAAACCCGGGGGCATGTAACTGGCAGATCATGCCCACCCCCACCCCCACCCCGCTCCAGCCAACACGCTCCCTGGCTCAGGAACGCTGTTTTATATCTTATGTACTTCCCACCGTCCTTTATCAGTTTGTTAATCACAAGGAGTGTTTGAGCACCATGCTAATATGAAAATAACAATTTCCTTACATAACAGGAAGTTTAAAATTGTGATCGGCTGTGACCAGGGATAAGCCGTGAGCATAAGTCGCAAAATCTACTAGGTGGCTGAGCTCCAGCATCCGATCCCTGTCACTATTTATTTTTTTTAAATCTGTTCCTTTAGGGTCCGGGTGGTGGCGCAGCTGGTTGGGCGCACATGTCACAATGCACAAGGACCTAGGCTCGAGCCCCAGGTCCCCACCTGCAGGGGGAAAGCTTTGTGAGTGGTGACGCAGCGCTGCAGTTATCTCTCTGACTCTCTTTGTCATCCCCTCCCCTCTCAATTTCTGGCAGTCTCTAACCAATAATAAATACAGATAATAATAATAATCCATCTGTCCCTTTTATTTGTACATTTAGAACTTAAGGACTGGGTTGAGTCTTGCCTCTCTTCTAGAACTCTAGTGAAGATTTAACTGTAGCAGCTTGAAACAGGACCATATATGGAGGCCAGGTTGTCACAGACACCGTAAAGCTCCTATAAGGTCACTGGCCAAGGACCCCCCGCGCGCACACACACACACACACTGTGGACGCGCTTATGAACACGGTCTGCTCAGCTGGGCCAGCATCATAAAACAGCCCTGGATGCTGTCCCCAACCCCCGGTGCACTCCTTACTGTGCATATGTCTGACAGAGACAGAGGCCAGAAGGTCACTTAGTTTTTGTTTGTTTGTTTTTGTCACCAGGATTACTACTCGGGCTCAGAACCTGCCCGGTTCCACTCGCCCGCCAGCCATTTTTTTTTTCTTTAGATATAAAGTAAGAAGCCAAGATGAGAGACACCACAGCTTTGTCCTGGTGCTTGTGAGACTTGCTCTTTGCAGACACTCTGATGTGAAGGCCCGGGGCCCAGTCCTGGGTCCCTGTGCATGGTGACATGGTCACTGCACTGGAGGGGAGGGGGTTCATTTCTAAGGGGCTCCGTTCATACTTGTTTTTCTTGCTTGTATGCAGCATGGGGGGGGGGGTTTGAACCCAGGGCCTCACACGTATGGCAGGTCACCTCACCAGCCCATAGCCCCCATAGCCCCACAGTCACAGTCCTCATCCAGAGTCCAGAGCACAGCTGTGTCCGTGTCCCTATGCCGGCTGCCCACACACTGGCCTGCCCCTGTCAGCTGTGCCAGCATGAACAGAATTCCCCAGTGCTTCCAATCTGGGTCATGCCAGGCTGCTTCCCTGATCCGTGACCGTGACTGGAGGTCAAGATCTCAGGAATGAAAGATGAGGCAAAACTAGCATGTCCTTGAGGAGAATTTCAGATCCCCTGCCCCCACCCTCAGGGGCTGAGACCCCTACCCCTACAATGCTTGCCTTCCAGTGTTCTGTTCCTGAGGTCACGTCTGCTCTAGGCCTCCGGGTGTCTGCAGTGCTCCAGGTACAGGGAAAGAAGGACAGTGGGGACATGAAGGCAAGGACGGCCACAGAGGAGCCACCCCAACAAGACAGCACAAGCCCTGCGGGTCTGCCGTCTCCTGCCCTGCCAGGTGCTGACACCGCTTCCTGTGAGGTCGGTGATGCCATCACACTGGCAAGGTCTGGCGCTCCAGGTGAATACTGACGTGCCACGTCGGAATCCACATCCCCAGTGTGTCTAGAGGGGATTTTCCCGATGCTGCTGATGTCTCAGATGAATTCTGACCCCATCAGATGACACTCCCGGGAAATCATTGCACTGCGAACAGAACTGCAGATTTGCTTTCTTTCTTTCTCTTGCAAAATATCCTTTGAAATATGCCATTTATTTATTTAAAGATCTTTGTTTTCTCTTTTTTATTGTCTTTATTTACTTGATAGACACAGCCAGGGGCAGACAGAAAGGCAGAGGGACAGAGAGACGTCTGTAGCTCTGCTTCACCACTTGGTGTGCAGACCTGGAGAAGCCCTGAGTGGGGTGTGGGCGGGCAGATTAGCACCTGCCTCTCCAGAGCAGAGACTGTATCTGCATCCATGTCTCCACAACTGGACTCTAAACCAACCACGATTCCCCCTAATAAAATGATCTAGAAGAAAACCGATTTATAATAAATACAGAAAAATCCTCTGAAGCAAATGGACAGACCCTGGTTGAAAATCATTAATAATTTCCTGGAAATTATTGGAGGGTGAATATTGGAGTTTCTTCCTCCAGTAACTTTAAGACCCCAGCTTTCTTTCCTCCATTACTTTCCAAAATAATAATAATAATTATTATTATTATTTATTATTATTATTATTATTAGCCTCTGGGGTTATCCCCAGGGTTCAGGGCCTGCACTACGAATCCACTGCTCCTGGAGGTCACTTTATTTCCATTGTTGTTGTTGCTGTTATTATTGTTGTCGGATAGGACAGAGAGAAATGGAGAGAGGAGGGGAAGACAGAGGGGGAGAGAAAGACAGACACCTGCAGACCTGCTTCACTGCCCGTGAAGCGACCCCCACCCTGCAGGTGGGGAGCCTGGGGCTCGAACCGGGATCCTTGTGCAGGTCCTTGCACTTGGCACTATGTGAACTTGACCCAGTGCGCCACTGCCCGCCCCCCTTCTTATTTTTACATGATATTGTTACGACTGAATTTCCCATGTGTGTGGGGGTGCACTGTTAAGAAATCTGTGAGTGGTTGCTGTACTTGAGGAAATATCCAACTACATCCTCCAATTCTTCTAAAGTGTAGCATCTCGAGGCGACCATGAATGGATTGTCCTCGACTAAACAGGCAGACATTACTCCCAGGGTCCTGAAGGTCGAGGTCAGGAGTGTGGGGCCAGTCTGATGTCCAGGTGAGCGAATACCGGTGAGCTGAGGGTCCCAGGCCGACGGCACCGAGCCCCCTGCACACGCACACAGAGCAGAGCTACCGGGCCCCGCTCAAATCACTGTCGGGACTGCCCTCGGGAATCACGCTTCTCACTTTATGCGGTGAGAGGGCCCTCACCTGTGTGACCCCAGCCTTCAGCAGACTCAGTCTGCTTCAGAGAGAGACGGAGAGGCAGACAGAGAGGAGACAGACTGCAGCTCTACCCCACCATTCTTGGAGCTCTTCCCACACTGGGCCTGGCCATCCACGGGGCTCCCGTCTGGTACCAGGACATACAGGCAGCACCTCAGGCAGCTAAGGTGTGCACTCTAGCGGGAAAAGGACTCCCCAGTGCCTGAAATATGGACATCTTGATAAAAGAAACCATGCGTGACAAACCCAAGTCCCTTCCTTCCTTGTGTGTGTGTGAGAGAGAGAGAGACAGAGACAGGGAGAGACAGAGAGAGAGAGGGACAGAGAGAGAGAGGGACAGAGAGAGAGAGAGAAGGAGGGAGAGAGAGAGGAATTCACGCACGTGAATTATCTGAGGTGAGAAGACGATCTGATCTCTACTCTTGTCACAGATGCGGAAATCAGCTCTGCACAGTGGTCGTCTCTCCTCCTGCCTGCATGTCCAGGGTGCTGCTGGCGACAGGAGTCTGTGGGTCGCAGGAAGCCACGTGGCCTTCTGCTAACTTGGCCCGACTCTGTACCTCACTGCACCAGTTTCTCTTCCCAGCCTGGAAACCAGTGAGCTCCTGCCCAAGCCAAGCAGTACACAGGGTTTTGTTGTTTTCGCCGGGTTAGGTTGTTTTCGCCGGGCTGGCTTCATGGGCAGGTAACAGACGACCAGGGACTCATGGCTGGGTTGTACGCAGTATCTCTTTATTCATGCAGGACGCAGCACAATCTAAGACGAGCTAAGCTAAATTCAAGGTACAGTACTGTAAAACTCACAATGCTGTCTTTATATATACTTGCCAAGTAGGGCGGAAACAGGATGTGACATAGAGAGGGTGGAGAGAAAAGTGACTGGTGAAAATCAGAGTGTGACAAAGAGGGGGCAGATTAGGCGAGAATCCTATCACTGAACCACAAATGCCCTGGAGGGAGGGTGGAACTTGTTAACAGTGGTTATGTAAATAGAATGAAGTGGTTATGTAAATAGAATAGTGTTAAGCAGGGGGGATTTAAACCAAATGAAACAGAAGGGGTCTCATGCATACCAACAGGGTTTTGAGTAAAACATGTGTTGCTCTGAGCCTAAACCCCCGTAAGACCACTTCCCTGGTCCATGGATCTGTGTGGCTGTGCGAGAGAGACCATGGAGACCTTTTCTCTTGGGACTGGGCAGCAGGCGATGCCGTGTTGCTAGTTAGAGGACCAAGACTTCATTGGAACACAGGCTGCAAGTCCCTGGGCTGCAAGTCCCTCTGCCGGGCCTCCAAGCAGTCAGTCCCGTCACCAGTCTCTGGCTTTTTACTCGGGCCAACACAGTTTCCCACTGGCTAAATCGACACAAGGAAGTGGAGTTTGCTGAGGATAAATACCAACTGCTGGAAGGCGGGGCTGCATTTCTCAACCTATATGATGGTGGTTGCAGAATGAAGTATTTATTCATGCATTTCTCTATGCATTGGTGTGCTTACTGTTTACTTTTAATGTTTACCAATTTATTTATTTTGGTTAGAGACAGAGAAGTTGAGATTGGTAGGTAAGACAGACAGATATATAGAGATAGATGGGTAGATAGAGAGATAGATGAATAGATAGAGAGATAGACAGAGATATAGAGATGGGTAGATAGATAGAGAGGTGGATAGATAGATAAATACACATGCATTCATCAGAAGCACAGTTTAACCACTTGTGAAGATCCCCAATGCCGCTGGGAACCAGGGGCTTGAACCCCGGCCCTTGTGCATAGCTGTACCCCACAAGGTGCGCCACCACCCGACACTGTATTTATTTATTTGTTTCAATATTTAGCATAATGCTTGGTGAGGGGTCCAGGGCTTCATGCCTGCACACTTCTACTGAGCCTCTTCTCTGGTCCAACTTTTATTCTTTATCTTGAGGGTGAAAGAGAGAGAGGGAGGGGAGGGAGAGGAAGAGCACAGAGCAGGGCAGGGAGGAGCCACGGAGGAGCCCACGCAGGAGACTCAAGCACCGGCCTCATCCACCCTGCATGAGGCGGCCCCGGTGCTGTCCGTGCTGAGACCCACCTGCGCAGGGTTTGGAATTGGAATCCAGGGCATCCTGCCCTGCCAGACACACATTCTACTCAGCCCCAGAATGGATTTTTTTTTTTTTTTGACGTTTCAGCGATGGTGCTGGATATATAGTGGTTCTACAGTCTATTCTGAGTCACAGTAAAGGCTCGGGGCTCGGGGAGAGAGCAGGCTTGAAGGGCCGAGGCACTGGAGTATCCCAGGCGTGGTCAACAGCACTACCAGAGGCCAGACACGTGCAGCTAATGTTCTCACTGGGGTTGATGCACACGGGTGATTTCTCAGTCTAAGAAACGGGGCAGAGTACACACACCATCGCCCTCTTCCCCGTGCCTTCTGCAACTCCTCTCTGAACTAGGCGAGAAGAGGCCGGGACAGTCGAGGAAGAGAGGGGGGGTGGAGAGAGAGGGGCTCACCGAATGGAGAGCCTCACTCTCCACCAAAGATCCTGTGATCTCACCCTGGCAGCCATGGAGAAGATAAAGAGGAACCACAGTGCTTAGTTGAAAGACTAGCAGCCTGGCACAAGGTGGGCCTAAGAGCTGAATAGACAGACCGCGCTCCTAAGAAGATATGCGGGCGACACAGACACGTGAGGAGATCCCCACGGCACTCACCGTTAGAGAAAGGCAAGTTCAAAGCACCATGACCTCCGACTCACGCCAGTGACAAAGGCTCCCGGCACAAGGAGGGAGGAACAGGCTGTGGGGGCTGTGGAGACATGGACGCCTGCGCACCGCTCTGTCTGCCCAAGCCCACCTCTCTCTCTCTCTCTTCTCACCCAGCCCTGCCCCTTCTCCCACAGCAGGGCCTTTGGGGCCTATTGGCTTTATCCCCTCATTCAGGAGGAGACCTAGACTCCAGTGGGGCAGGATGGGAGCTTCCATCCAGGACGGCCTGGGGGATGCCCAGGTAAGCTTTGCTCAGCGTCTCAGAAACCTCCCCCTTTGCCGCCCCAAATTGGGGTCCAGAGACCACCCGGAACATGCCCTCCTTCACCCAGAACCCTGTCTTCCATGGCCAGAGCAAGTTCTGGAGCCCCTAGGCAGGGCAGCAGGATGGCCCGCTGGCCAGCCCTCCCACCCCACCCCACCTCACCCAAGCTGACCCCTGCAATAACGCTGGAGGCAAAAATAAAATAAAGTAAAGTAAAATAAAATAAAATAGCTAAAATAAAAGAAGAGAAGTTTCCAATGGGGATGGGGCATGGAACTCTGGTGGTAAGAACTATATAGAACTATACCCCTATTATCTTACAATCTTGTCAATCAATATTAAATCAGTAATAAAAATTGAAAAGCAAACAAAACAAAGGTGATAAGATCCACACGAAAGAGCGGTAGGTGTGCGTGAGAGGTGCCGTCTGGGCGTCTGCGGACGGACACACTCAGAGTCCTTCAGTTCTGAGCTCTGGAGCTAGGGCACCATTTGAAGTCGGCCACCTGCCAGCGTTGCTGTTGGTTCCTCAAACGGCTCTACTGCCAGTGTGTCTGCATAGTGACTGAGGAAGAGGTTTTCTCGAGACGTGCTGGCTCTTTGGAGTGGCTGCGATCATGCTGAACTCAAGGCAGAGTAGCCAAGTTTACCTGTTTTTCTCTATTTTATTTGCTAGGACAGAGAAAAAACAAGAGGGGAGGAAGACAGATGGGGGGGGCCTTGAAGCGTCCCCTTGCAGGTGGGGACGGGGTGGGGGCTTGAACCTGGGTCCTTGTGTGTGGTGATATGTGCACTGTTCACCCTGATGCACTGCCCCCCAGCCCCTAACACCTAGTGCCCAGAAGGTCTCAGAGAAGTCCCTGCTCTTTCTTTCATACAAAACCCTAGCTGCCTGATGACCATGAAACTGACGCCTCCCTGCGAGGAGTCTTAGGTCACTCAGCCTGGAAGCACACATCAGCATAAGAGCCCAAGTGGATTGAAAAAAAGTCAGTGGCATTCCTCTACGCGAACACTAAGTTAGAAGAAAATGAAATCCAGAAATCAGTTCTTTTTACTATAGCAACAAAAACAATAAAATATCTAGGAGTAAACCTAACCAGAGAAGTGAAAGACTTGTATACTGAAAATTACACGTCACTACTCAAGGAAACTGAAAAAGACACAAAGAAGTGGAAAGATATTCCATGTTCATGGGTTGGAAGAATTAACATCATCAAAATGATTATACTACCCAGAGCCATCTACAAATTTAATGCTATCCCCATCAAGATCCCAAGCACATTTTTAGGAGCACAGAACAAATGCTACAAATGTTTATCTGGAACCAGAAAAGACCTAGAATTGCCAAAACCATCTTGAGAAGAAAGAACAGAACCGGAGGCATCACACTCCCAGATCTCAAACTGTATTATAGGGCCATTGTCATCAAAACTGCTTGGTACTGGAACATAAACAGACACACTGACCAGTGGAATAGAATTGACAGCCCAGAAATGAGCCCCCACACCTATGGACATCTAATCTTTGACAAAGGGGCCCAGACTATTAAATGGGGAAAGATGGGCTGGGGAGACAACATAATGGTTATGCAGAAGTCTGTACACACACACACACACACACACACACACACACGGGCTACGGAAACACCCAGCACAACTGCAGTTGCCAGACTGTCAGCTCCATCTTTCCAAAAGTCTCTTGCCATAGAATCATCGCAGTAACTCTAAGGCAACATGGCAGAGCCCGGCCAGTCTCTATAGCCCCCTTAATGCCCCACGAAAGTGCACTGGGAAAGGCAGGCCGGGGCCTTCCCGGAGGCTGCTCCCCAGAAAAGGGACGCAAGGTGTGAACGCTCGCTAGACTTGACCTTGGACAATTTCAGACACAGTGAGCAGCCCCCCTGCACGCACACGTGTGCCGATGGCTGTGTGCACACGCGTGGCGGTGCGTGCGTGTGTGCCTGTGGGTGGGCGTGCACAGTAACAGACACGCAGGGCAGAGGCAGCCCCCTCTCTGTCTCCTGGAAGGGGGGGGGGAAGCACTGGGACATTAGCCTTGGTTTGGAAATGCCACTGTACCTCTGATACGGGATCATCGAATTACGTCTAACTGGGAAACTGCCATGGAAACTGCTCGTTTCAGCCTCAGAGGGGATTCCTTCCACGCAATCGTCCATTTCCTAGATAGAGTCTAGCATTTGGCACACACCCTGGATCAAACCATCTCTGCAGCTGTCTTGCTCTTAGCCTCATGGTCGCTAACTTGTATTTTGTATCAAAAGGATGTGGTGTATTGGCTTCTCTTTTTCTGCTGGTTGAGAAGGGTCCTGACTGAGGACGGGCTCACCGTGTGGATGTTTTTCAGGCTAAACAGAAGCTCTGAAGTGTCTCACACTTTAGATAAGAGCAGGGGGACTTGAAGAGTCCCGATGGAAACACGCTTTTTGGCTGCTGGGCCTCGGTGCCTGTGTGACTCCATCCTGCCGGGTAGACTTCCTGGCTCCCTGTTGACTCAGAGAGAGAGACAGGTGGGAGCTGGGGTGAGGAGAGGAAGGGGGAACGGAGATAGAAAGGGGAGACCACCACGGCACTGCTCCACCATTCACAGGGCTCCCCCCGGGGCCACGTTTGGCGGCTTCACATGGTTCTAGAGGCTCCACCCTGGGCCCTCAGCCATGGTCGACATTTGCTGTGCTGGGTAAGCTGTGTCCTGGAGCTGCGACTCCCAGTTAGCTACAGCCGCCTACAAGGACCAGTCAGAGCCGCACGCGACACCACTGTCCGGGGCCTTGACTCACACAGAGCCCACAGTTCATTCCAGTCTGTGTGCACGTGCCAGCCAGGCTGACCAGCTTGTGCGCAGAAATCCATTCTGTAGACCGAGTTATTGCTTAATATTTGCAGATTGTCAGTAACTTACAGTATTAGAAGCTTTATTTTTTATTTTAACTATTTTATTTACTTATTATTTTTTTTTTAGTGAAAGAGGGATACACAGAGAAAGATACACAGAGAGAGCTACCAGAGCCCTACTCAACTCTATCTTATGGTGGTGTGGGCCACAGAGTCTTGGACGTGTGTGTGTGTGTGTGTGTGTGTGTGTGTGTGTGTGTGTGTGTGTGTACTGCTGTGAGTGTGTGTTTCTGTGGGCACACAGTCTTAGACATGTGTGTGACCACACTATTCGTCAGCTGATTTTACCATAAGAATGATCTGTAAGCCTCTGATCCAAGGAGAGCAGCAGAGGAGAAGAGAAACCGAGAGAGGAGGAGGAGAAAGCACCGCAGGGCCTCACCCGCCCTGTCCACAGAGCTCCCGTGTGCTGCCGGGCCCCTCAAGCCCAGGCCCCCACAGGCGCTTTGCTAGGTGAGCATCTCTCGGCCCCGATGAGATATTCATGGAACTGGACCGTCCGGGCGGGACTATCTTTCTGGAGAGAGAAGATCAGCCCGTTAAGGGGCATCAAGAGAAGCCTATGCCGAGACGGCAGGGAGAGTAAGCCTGGTGGCCGGGAGGCGGCCCGCTGGGGAGATCACACACTTTGCTCGCTTGGGCCCTCGTCTTCATCCCTGCAACCCCACGTGACCAGAGAGGTGCTCTGACCTCTCTCTCTTCTCACTTCCTAAACAAACAAAGAGACTCTTTAAAAAGTTCGTGATAAGTAAGATACTCGAAGTAGAGGGTGAGTGGAAGGGAGAAGAGACAAGAGCTCTGCTTGGTGGTAGCATGAGAAGGTGACACCTGTGGCCACTGGAGCCCCAGCCAGGCAGGCCCTGCACGCCTACACTGGGCTGTCTCCTCGGGTCTCATGAATCTTTTTTTTAAGAAGTTTGAGCCCCCAGTCCCCACCTTTGGGGGGAACGTTTCACAAGTGGTGGAGCAGGTCTGCAGGCGTCTCTCTTTCTCTCCCTCTCTCTACCCGCCTCCTCTCTCAGCTTCTCTCTGTCCTGTCTAATAAAATGGAAAGGGAAAGAGGCCGCCGAGAGCAGTGGGTTCATAGTGCCGGCACCAATCTCCAGCGGCAACACCAGGGACAATAACAATATTTTTAAAAGTGACTTAAAAAAGTCAGACAAATAGCCAGGCTCCATAGCACCATGTACACCTTTTCTAACTGAAAAAGTCATCAGATACAGGGATTACCTCCTAATAAGACGGAGAAGGAAGTGGATGCCTCGATCAGCGTGTTGGGAAAGACAGACGGCCTTCCGACCGGAGGGCACTGGTGGCAGGCCGGCAGATCCTTGGCCGGGACTGTCCCCGTCACAGGAGAGTTCTCCATCCTCCACGCATGCAAGGCCCCAGAGCGGCCCGGACATCCTGCCCGTTTGGCAGGCGGTGGTCTACACGCTCACCCTCAGAATCACAAACCAGTGGGGAGCCCGTGAGACCATGAGTGATCAAGGCAGAGTCTGGTCCTGACAGGCAGGGCAGTCCTGTCTTTAACTACTCCAAACGTCAAAGCCCTCACCAGCTTCCCAGGCTGGCTTCCCTTCTTGTGCCCAGGCTCTGTCCCCAGAGGAGCTGTGACAATGAAGTGGGGCCAGAGGGCATCGCATGAGTCCTATGCCTGCCAGGAGCCTCTGGTTTCTACTGGCCGAGAGAGATCGGAGGCAGCCATTTTTTCCTTCTGTTTTTCTTTGACAGGACAGAGAAATTGAAGCGGGGAGGGGAGGGGAGAGGAGGGAGAGAGACAGGCAGACACCTGCCCATGTGCTTCACTGCTCATGAAGCGTCTCCCTGCAGGTGGGGAGCCAGGGCTCGAGCCCGGGTCCTTGTGCCTGGTGATAAGTGCGCTTAACTGGGTGCATCACCACGCCTGACACCTGGCCCCAATCTCCAGTTCCTCCCGATCAACTTGAAAGATGTTTTCTTTCTTTCTCTTTTAAAAATATTTTAAATTTATTTATTCCCTTTTCTGTTGCCCTTTTTTATTGTTGTAGTTATTGATGTTGTTGTCATTGTTGGATGGGACAGAGAGAAATGGGATGGGACAGAGAGAAATGGAGAGAGGAGGGGAAGACAGAGAGGGGGAGAGAAAGACAGACACCTGCAGACCCGCTTCACCGCCTGTGAAGAGACTCCCCTGCAGGTGGGGAGCCGGGGGCTCGAACCGGGATCCTTAAGCCGGTCTTTGTGCTTTGTGCCACGTGCGCTTAACCCGCTGCGCTACCGTCCGGCTCCCAGAAGATGTTTTCTTGAAGGTGTGCGAAGTATGATGCTATAGGGGTTTCCGAGATGCAGGCTGGGCCAGCGTCTGCATCTAGGACACACCACCAAGGGCTTAGCTCCCATCTTTCACCAGGCTCCCTTGCCTGACCGCACCCCATACTCAGAAGCTCCTCCGACAGAGTACACACCTTACCATCATGAGGTTCTGGGTTCAAACCCCAGCACCACATGGGGACACCCTAGGGGGCCTGGGGGAGCTCCACGGATGATGGAGCTGTGTGGTAGCATCACTTGCTCTCTCTCCTCCGTGTCACTCTCTCTTGAGTGGCAGAAAGAAAAATCTAAGCCTGGGAGTCTGCTCAGTGCTGCCCCGTATGTGTGAGGCTCTGGGTTTAACTGTTAACAGAAGCACGTTTAAGTAGAGTAATGTTAAGGTCTCCATTATGAAAACAGCAAGCGTTCTCTGTCCTCACTGGCAGAAACTTACAGACACGGCCCTCTGGCCCTCTGAAGAAAGCTACCCTACCTCCTTTATCTCGTATTTATTTACTAATTTATTATGGGGTAGAGACAGAGAGAAACTGAGATGGGAGAGGGAGAGAGGGGGAGAGACACCTGCAGCCCTGCTTCACCGCTCCTGAAGCCTTCCCGCTGCAGGTGGGAGCTCGGGGGCTCGAACCCGGGTCCCCGCGCTCTGTCATGTGTGCGCTCAGCCAGGTGCGCCCCCACCCGGCCCCTCCTCCAGCACCCATACCCTGCGGTCTCGACGTGAGACCAAGGGGTTCCGGTTTGCTTGGGGCCGCGTCGGGGGCTTTGAGAGTGGGGTCAGGTCGAGGCTTCTCTGCAGCCAGCACAGTGACTTCCTTCCACAGGGTGTGCAAGGCTACTCCAAAGTTTGAACTGGGCTGGACGGAGCCAGTCACCTCCAGAACCAAAATGTTCTCTCCTGGCGCAAGTACATTTCGATGTTCCAACAAGATAGCTCTCCTGGGGAGGAGTGTGCCAGCTTGGCCATCCCCACGGCCCAGGTCCCAGCCCAGCCCCCACCGCACTGGAGGAAGCTCTGTGGGTGTCTCCCCGCCCCCCCACCCCACCCCTCTGGCTCTCCCTATCTGAATCCCTGACGACGACAGGAACCTTTTAGTTAATTCTGGATCTTGACTGTGTGCTTTGAGGTCCCCTTTCTACTTGATGGAGGGGGTGATGGACCACGTTCCGTTCTGGTTGCCGACACAGTACAGGCCTTGTGACCTTGGTTACAAAATTGGGTTCCAGAAGCATTTTCTCCAGAAGCATTTCCACCGCTTCACCACCAGGCGGCGCAGACGTTTTGCTCTTTAGAGCTTCATCTGCTTTGGAAAACATTAAGAGCCCCGGGCTTTGGAGAAAGGCCAGTCCAGTTTCAGAACGTGCGTTGCTAGTGATCCAAAGACACATATGATTTTGTTTGTTTTGCTCCCAGGGTTATCACTGGGGCTTGGTGCCTGCACTACGAATTCACTGCTCACAGTGGCCATTTTATCGAATAGGACAGAGAGAAATTCAGAGAGGAGGGGGAGAAAGAGAGAGAGAGAGAGAAGGAGAGAGGAAGAGAGACACCTGCAGACCAGCTTCACCACTGCAGGTCACACCTGCGACCCCCCTGCAGGTGGGGAGCCGGGGGCTCGAACCTAAACCCTTGTGTGGGTCCTTGCACTTCACACTATGTGCACTTAACCTGTGTGTCAGGGCCGGCCCCCTACATAGGGTTTTTTTTTTTATTTCTTTACTGAGGGACTAATGTTTTACAGTCGACAGGCAACACAATAGTTTGCACACGCATAACATTTCTCAGTTTTCCACACAATGATACAGTCCCCACTAGGTCTGGCATTTCTATGGGACGATCTGTCTCTGTGTCTTAACGTCAAGGCACTCTGCCCTTAACGTGTGGATGTGTGCTTAGAGGCACAAGCAATATCATGACAGTAATTTCCCTGGGAAATCCCAAAGCATGAAATAAAGATAGTGCTTAATGCTGGAACAAGTGGTAAGAAATGCTATTGCAAGCACTCACTGTAAGTAAGATGTGTATATTTGGGGGGTAATGTGTAAAGTTTTAGCATCTGTAAAATGGACATGCATTTTAAAGTTAGGGGGTTCACCTCTAAGTGATTTATAAGAAATATACAACCCTTTCTTTCTTTTTTTTTTTTGCCTCCAGGGTTATTGCTGGAGCTCAGTGCACGCCCTATGAGTCCACTGCACCTGGAGGCCATTTTTTTTCTCTTTTGTTGCCCTTGTTGTTTATCGTTGCTGTTGTTATTTTTGTTGTCATTGCTGTTGTTGTTGGACAGGACAGAGAGAAATGGAGAGAGGAGGGGGAGACAGAGAGGGGGAGAGAAAGACAGACACCTGCAGACCTGCTTCACCGCCTGTGAAGCGACTCCCCTGCAGGTGGGGAGCCGGGGGCTCGAACCTGGATCCTCATAATGGAAACTGTTCTCTGTCCTCGCTGGCAGAAACTTACAAACATGGCCCTCTGGCCCTTTGAAGAAAGCTACCCCACCTCCTTTATCTCTCATTTATTTACTAGTTTATTATGGGATAGAGACAGAAAGAAACTGAGAAAGGAGAGAAAGAGAGACACCTGCGGCCCTGCTTCGCTGCTCCTGAAGCCCCCCCACCCCACCCCACACAGGTGGGAGCAGGGGCTTGAACCTGGGTCCTTGTGCATTGTAACATGTGTGCTCAAGCCCCAGTCTGTCAACTTCTCCCATTTCTTTGGGGTTTCTGGCTTTTGAATCAAGCACAGAGGTGATCTCTAGTCCTGAAGCCCACGCCCTTTATCTATTCTTCTTGGCTAATATTAATTATTCAAGGCTAACAACAAGCTCATATCCTTCAGCCTTGGAATGCCACGTCCACAATAAGAAGTGCTCTAGGGTTCCAAGGTCCCAGGTTCAGTCCTCAGCAGCCCCATCAGCCGGAGCTGAGCAGGACTCTGGCCTCTCTGTGCCTGTCTCTTACTAAAATAAAATAAATAACCAAGATTTTTTCCTTCGATTTTATGTTGTTGATTTGTGGAGTGACTTTATTTTCACCGTGGAGTTTTATGGTCTCCACCTAGACCTGGTGGGCTCTGTTTGCTTTCGACCTAGTCCTCTCTTTTCTGGGATATGTCTTTCTACTGCCTCAAAGAGGCAGCAGTGGAAATACAGGGAGGGCGGTTCTCTCCTGAGAGATTAAGCATCATCTGAAAGAATCTGACCAGAGGGGCCTGGGACGGCCACAAGGGCCTGAAACGGTGACCAGAGGGGCCTGGGGTACAGGCCAGAGGGGTAGAGGCAGCCCCACTCCTGGGTTGCAAAGGCAGGAGAGGGGGAGGTCCACTGGATTATGGGAGAGGGGTACCGGTGCTCTGGGGGTGAGTGAGGTGTAGGAACATAGTTTGAACAGGTGTGAAGATGCACGTCCAAGTACCTCTAAGTCATTTCAAGTCTTAGACACCAAAGTTACGGCAAAAGCAAATACAGGTAAGCAGACCATGAATGAATGTCTGCAGCAGCCGGGCCAGCTGGGCTCTCTTCTACCCTCTGTCTTAGAGCTAGAAAAGCTACAGGAGAGGGCAGCCCACATGCCAAGGACACACAGCAGAGGAAGACTAGAACTAACCCTCCTTTCCAGGGAACCTGGGTCCACAACGTGACGGGCCACAGGCTTCGCTGAGCAGACGCCTTCTGTCGCTTAACCGTGAAAGTCCAGGTCCTCCCTCCCTTCCCTGCATGGTGCAGCCAGACTGGACCCTACTCGTCTCATATTTCATCTCGTCACAGAGGCTTTTAGCTCTGTGGTGTCATGGAAACGTGACAAAGTGGTGAGAGCCTGTCTGCATGAGCGGAGAGTGGGGACATGCCGCCTTCAATTCTTAAATTTGGACATAAGATGACATCACTTTTCAAGATATATGTCCCTAAGAAAAGCAGGCCTATTTTTTCCCCCTCATATTGAATCACACTTTAAATTCAGGAGTAATCTACGAGTTTTTGTTATTTTTTTTTTAATCAGAGCACTTCCCTTTTACCAAGGTTTATTTATTTCAAGGAGAAAGAATCATAAAAAATAAATAAATAAAAAAGGCCCAGCAAGGGCTAGCGCAGACTCTGGCCTGTGTAGCTCTGGGGATCAAGTCGGGAAGCACGGACATGTGAGTTCAGCGTCGTCTCGGTGAGTATCTCTGGGACGGACACCGAGAGGTGGCTTGGCAGAGGGTCTGCACACCTCCCCCTGCTGGGAGTCCCAGAACCACCTGGAGGCAGCATGGGCCCACCACCAAAGAGGCATGGGTGTGGGGCAGTACTGTGGGTCTCTCCCAGGAAGCTGCCTGGATGGGCAGGAGGGCTGTGTGTGTGCGGCCTTTCTCACTGTGCCTGAAGGCTTGATGTGGAGGCGGCAGCATGAATGCCTGAGGCCCCAGAGCTTCCTGACAAGGTCTCCGGCAGCACGGGTTAAAGATGGGCTGACCGTCCGTCTCCTTCATTTTAACACCGACTCAGATCCAGGCTGGGGGAGGGCGCAGCAGGACCCCCCCCACACACACACACATGCAAGTTCTGGGGTTCACTGCTGACGCCTACTGAACACGATGGCCAGAAATTCACCTGCCCCTTTGAGAGACTGTGGAGAGTCCTTAAATAGATATGGAATTCCACTCTGGGGCGCTTATCCAGTGGACACTCAAACACTCATTAGAAGGGTCACGCCAGCCCTGTGTTCACAGCTGTCTTATTCACAACAGCCAGACAGTGGACGCATCCCAGACGTCCATCCTTGGACGACTGGGTAGAGAAGTCATGGGATACAGACTCCATGGAACACGACTCTGCCATCAGAGTTGGTCTTGTCTTTGGGGACAAAATGGATGGGACTGGAGGTGATAATTTCACTTAGTGAAATAACAGACAACTGCAAGAAGGACAGACAACGACCTGACAGCTTCACACATATATGGAGTCTAGATGTCTGGTACCTGTGGGCTAGAAGCAAGCAAACTCTCTCTAGGACTTTTGACAACTGTGGTGGTTATTTTTGGGAGATGGGAGGGGGAGGGCACAGAATTTTGGTGGTGGGTACAGAGTGAAACTAGACCCTGTCAAATTACAATCTCGTAGGACACTTTGACTCACAAATTTGAAAAAAGTTAGGGTTAGAGAGAGAGAGAGAGAGGGAGAGGGAGAATTCACTAGTAAGGGCACATCAGGAAAGCTGTGTGGAAACACCATGGACATGAGCAGTGAACCCTGTGTCTGCAGCTCCAGATGGTGACAGCCTCGTGTCACTGTGTCCTCTGGACCTGAGGAGACAGATGCTGGTGTCACTGAGAAGCTCCCGCAGAAGGAGGCAGCAGTGAACAGAAAGAGAGGGAAGGGGGAGGAGCCAGAAGGGAGCAGGGCTCCTCCTGCTCAGAGAAGCATAGGCCAGGCCGGGGGCCGCAGTAGCCTGGGGGAGCCCGCCCCCACCTAGCAGGCAGGGGTCAGGGCGCCCAGGAGCAGCATGTGGAGAATGCACCGCGCCGAGATCGAGCGCCTGCAGACGATCATTAATCCCGGCTGTCAGCGGCACGGCCCGTGCCCTGGCATAATGAATGATGATGACCCCAGACTCCTGCAGATGGGTTGTGAGTGTGTGTGCTGGGCACATGCTGTGGGTGTGTGTGTGGGGGGTGTGTGGCCATTAGGAGCAGAGGCAGAGCTGTTACACCCTGCCCCCTATGCCCTGCCCCCTATGTCCTACCCCTACACCCTGCCCCTACGCCCTGCCCCATATGTCCTACCCCTACGCCCTGCCCCTACACCCTGCCCCCTATGCCCTACCCCTATGCCCTGCCCCTACGCCCTGCCCCCTATGTCCTACCCCTACGCCCTGCCCCCTACGCCCTGCCCCTATGCCCTACCCCTACGCCCTGCCCCTACACCCTGCCCCCTATGCCCTACCCCTATGCCCTGCCCCTACGCCCTGCCCCCTATGCCCTACCCCTACGCCCTGCCCCCTACGCCCTGCCCCTATGCCCTACCCCTACGCCCTGCCCCTACACCCTGCCCCCTATGTCCTACCCCTATGCCCTGCCCCTACGCCCTGCCCCCTATGTCCTACCCCTACGCCCTGCCCCCTACGCCCTGCCCCTATGCCCTACCCCTACGCCCTGCCCCTACACCCTGCCCCCTATGTCCTACCCCTATGCCCTGCCCCCTACACCCTGCCCCCTATGTCCTACCCCTATGCCCTGCCCCTACGCCCTGCCCCCTATGCCCTACCCCTACGCCCTGCCCCTACGCCCTGCCCCCTATGCCCTAGCCCTATGCCCTGCCCCTACGCCCTACCCCCTGTGCCTCCTGCAAGGACTTGCCCTGCTCCTTTGAAGACCTAATGCAGGAGGCTGGAGCACCTGCTTCAGCAACTTTCCAAGAGACTCGGCAGTTTCCAAGGACATCTAGAGATAGGCAGCTTTAAAAATAACAAAGTACAATAAAATAATAACAATAAAAAGATATATATAGCTCTGCCTACTCTAACAGGGAAAGACAGAAATAGGCTGGGGCTGTGGACCCATCTGCCAACGCCCATGCCCAGCAAAAAAGCCATCACAGAAGCCAGACCTCCCATCTTCTGCTCCCCATAGAGAATTCTGGCCCAGACTCCCAGAGGGAGGACTGACAGAAGAGGGCCCTATACCCCCATTCCACTAGGACTGACAGCAGAGAGCCCTGCACCCCCATTCCACTAGGACCCGAAGCATCTGTCACCAGGGATGTGTTCACCCCGACACTGAGAGGCAGCAAATCTGGAAACCACCAAAGGAAGCCAGGCCTTGCTTGTCTTATATGAGAGGGATGAGGACAAGAGGAAGGGCACGCGGAAGTGGTGATGGATGGCGTAGGGGTGAACTAGAGAGGAAGGGCACAGGAAGTGGGGATGGATGGCGTAGGGGTGAACTAGAGAGGAAGGGCACAGGAAGTGGGGATGGATGGCGTAGGGGTGAACTAGAGAGGAAGGGCACAGGAAGTGGGGATGGCGTAGGGGTGAACTAGAGAGGAAGGGCACAGGAAGTGGGGATGGCGTAGGGGTGAACTAGAGAGGAAGGGCACAGGAAGTGGGGATGGCGTAGGGGTGAACTAGAGAGGAAGGGCACAGGAAGTGGGGATGGCGTAGGGGTGAACTAGAGAGGAAGGGCACAGGAAGTGGGGATGGCGTAGGGGTGAACTAGAGAGGAAGGGCACAGGAAGTGGGGATGGCGTAGGGCTGAACTAGAGAGGAAGGGCACGTGGAAGTGGGGATGGCGTAGGGGTGAACTAGAGAGGAAGGGCACAGGAAGTGGGGATGGCGTAGGGGTGAACTAGAGAGGAAGGGCACAGGAAGTGGGGATGGCGTAGGGCTGAACTAGAGAGGAAGGGCACAGGAAGTGGGGATGGCGTAGGGGTGAACTAGAGAGGAAGGGCACAGGAAGTGGGGATGGCGTAGGGGTGAACTAGAGAGGAAGGGCACAGGAAGTAGGGATGGCGTAGGGGTGAACTAGAGAGGAAGGGCACAGGAAGTGGTGATGGTGGACGGGTGAACTAGAGAGGAAGGGCACAGGAAGTGGTGATGGTGGACGGGTGAACTAGAGAGGAAGGGCACAGGAAGTGGTGATGGCGTAGGGGTGAACTAGAGAGGAAGGGCACAGGAAGTGGTGACGGCGTAGGGGTGAACTAGAGAGGAAGGGCACAGGAAGTGGGGATGGTGTAGGGGTGAACTAGAGAGGAAGGGCACAGGAAGTGGGGATGGCGTAGGGGTGAACTAGAGAGGAAGGGCACAGGAAGTGGTGATGGGCGTAAGGTTGAACTAGTTCGGAAGTGAAGACAGGACCAGAAAATCATGGCGGAAAATGAGAATCCTTTCTTGTTTTTATGTCATTTTTTATTTGACAGGACAGAGGGAAATTGAGAGGGGTGGGTGAGATAGAGAGAGAGAGAGGAGAGGGAGAGAGAGAGAGAGAGACCTGCAGACCTGCTTCACCACTTGTGAAGCCTCCCCCCTACAGGAGGGGAGCAGGGCCTCCACCTGGGTCCTTGCACACAATAGTGTGTGTGCTTAAGCATGTGAGCCACCCCCTGGCCCCAGAAAAACATATACACACAGAGAGACAGAGTCAGCGCACATCTGCGACGTTGGGAAAACCACCGTGGTTTCCAGTGGAGAGAACAGGGAGTGGAATTATACCCCTATTGCCATACAGTTCTATAAATCAATATTAAATCACTAATGAAAGAGAAAGGTATGCCTCCCTGAAGATGGAACAATAAAGCCCATCGTCCCAAATGGCGAGCCGGCCTGCGGGCACCGCACCTGACCTGCACTGGCTCCTGGTGAGGTCGGTCTCGGCCTGTCAGGGCTTTTGTAGCAGGCAGGTACACCACAGTTCTGCTCTGTATCTACACAGCGGGTCACAGGCTCATCCTCCTTCCCAACAGTGCAGAGCGTGAGCCCCAGGCCTTGGGCAGGTATGACACGAGGCAGCGGCCTCCCTGGCCCAGTGTTTTTTATTTTTTTTAATATTTTTTTCCCTTCTGTTGCCCTTGTTGTTTTATTGTTGTAGTTATTATTGTTGTCCTCATTGTTGGATAGGGCAGAGAGAAATGGAGAGAGGAGGGGAAGACAGAGAGGGGGAGAGAAAGATAGACACCTGCAGACCTGCTTCACCGCCTGTGAAGTGACTCCCCTGCAGGTGGGAGCCGGGGGCTTGAACCAGGATCCTTATGCTGGTCCTTGCGCTTTGCACCATGTGCACTTAACCCGCTGCGCTACCGCCTGACTCCCAGCCCAGCGTTTTTTTATTCTATGTCTCCAGGCCTGAGGGAAGAGACGTCCCACGGCCCCAGCCGACTACCCAGTGAGGACTGAGCTCTTCTACCTGCTGGGCTCTCTCCAGGCCCCGTATTTCTCTGTATTAAGATTTATTTGTGGCGGCTGGGCAGTGTCACCACCTGGTTCGGCGCCCATGGGACCCTCGTCTGCACTGCACCTGCCGGGTGACACGTCATGAGCGGCGAAGCAGGTCTGCAGGTGTCTCTCTCTCTCTCTCTCCCTCTCTCTCTCCCCTTGCCTCTCAATTTCTCTCTGTCCTTTCAAATGAAAAAACAATGGGAAAATGGCTGCCGGGAGTGGTGGATTGAGAGAGCACAGGTACTGAGGCCAGCAATAACCCTGTGGTGGAATAACTATAATAATAATGACAACAATAATGGTAAGAAAAGATTGATTGATTTTCTGTGCGGGAGAGACCAGAGCACTGCTGGGGAGCATCTGCAGTGTGGAGACAGAACTTATCCTACGGTCTTGTTGATCCTTATTAAATAATAGTAACAATAAATCTTTTATCAATGATTTTTCTAATTATATCTGATCAAATTTCATTCATTAACACTCACAAGTTAAAGGGAATTAAAAACAATTTATTTTAAGTAATAATAAAATGTCTTCTTGGGAGTCCGGCGGTAGCGCAGTGGGTTAAGCGCACGTGGTACAAAACACAAGGACCTGGCGTAAGGATATTGGTTCGAGCCCCCGGCTCCCCACCTGCAGGGGAGTCTCTTCATAGGCAGTGAAGCAGGTCTGCAGGTGTCTGTCTTTCTCTCCCCCTCTCTGTCTTCCCCTCCTCTCTCCATTTCTCTCTGTCCTATCGAACAACAATGACATCAATAACAACAACAATAATAACTACAGCAATGATAAAGCAACCAGGGCAACAAAGGGGGAAAAAATAGTCTCCAGGAGCAGTGGATTCATGGTGCAGGCGCTGAGCCCCAGCAATAACCCTGGAGGCAAATAAATAAAATGATGTCTTCTCTATTTACCACAAAACACTCAAAGCCTAATCTACTAAAAGTTAGGACTTACTTAAAAAGTGGATTAAAGTTTTAAAAATCCATCCTCGAAAGGGGAGAGGGAGTAAAAATAAAGGAAGTGGCGGCCAGGCCTTCCCTGCAGCAGTGCGGCCTCCCGGATGGCTAGCTGGCGGCTAGCTGCCCCCTGAAGGCGGCTTTTCCCTTGGTTCTCCTGAACCGCCTGCACTGTCTCCTCCCTGCACCCATATCCTCTGTCGCCCAAGAAACTACCCGCTAGAGACAACAGCCAAAACTTGCTTTCTGTTTTGGAAGGAAGCCAGAAGCCGGTGGTCTCGGTGTTCAATCCCTCAGCCACGCCACGCCACGCCACACGGGAGGTTGCTTTTCCATCCAGGGCCCTGCTGTAGCGACCTGGACACGCCAGCGGGATTACGTGCATGGAAGTCAGGTCTCAGCCTGCATGCCCATCTAAATCCCTAAAGATGCACCGAGAACTGTGGAGGTGCGTGTGTGCACATGTGTGCGAGTGTGTGTGTGCATGTATGTGTGTGTGTGAGTGCGCGCGTGTGTGTGTGTGTGTGTGTGTGTGCGAGTGTGTGTGTGTGCGAGTGTACAAAACTGGGTCACTTCAAACCTGTGTCACTTCCTTCCTCCTGGTCACATACATTTTCTGTCTGTCTGTCTGTCTGTCTATCTATCTATCTATCTATCTATCTATCTATTGCCTCCAGGGACTCAGTGCCTGCACTATGAATCCACTGCTCCTAGCGGCTGTATTTTCCATTTTATTGGACTAGAGAGAGAAATTGAGAGAGGAGGGGGAGATGGAGAGGGAAGGAGGGAGAGAGAGAGAGAGAGAGAGAGAGACCTACAGACCTGCTTCACCACTCATGAAGCTTTCCCTCCTACAGGTGGGGAGCGGGCTTGAATGCAGATCCTTGCACGGGTCCTTGCACTTATTACTATGTGTCCTTAACCAGCTGCACCATCGCCCGACCCCCTCCCAGCCGCTCTGACCTTCAGACAAGAGACACAGAGTGACAGAGAGAGAGAGAGAGAGCGAGCATGTGGTGCTGGGGCTTGAACCTGGGTCGTGAGTTTGACTGGGTCCGTGCCCTACCCCAGAGCAGCGTTCAGGATTTGAAAAGGTATAAGGTATAATATCCGCATTACATCTAAAAGTATATATATATATGTGTGTGTGTGTGTGTGTGTGTGTGTGTGTACACACTCACAGAGTGCACGGTACCTACAGCAGAGTGAATTCAAGTTAAGTGGCAGATTCCAGCTGAACTTGCCTTGACCGATGCCCGGCCCTGGCCCGCCCCCCATCCGCCCCAGCACCGGGTCAAGGAACAGCCGCACTTGCCTCCTGCCTGGCCCCTTCGCCCGCTGAAGCCGGAGACACAGAACCGCGGAGCAGCTGCATGAGGAGGCCCGGCTGCCTCCGCCGGCCGCTCTGTGATGTCCACTCACATCGTGAGTGACAGCCGGCCGTCCACCTCCTTTTCCGCAGCACTACAAAGCTTCCGAGATTCCTCCCTCAAGAGGACGCATGGGGGAGGACGCACACGACGGGGGTGCTTGTCTTGTTCTTCTAACTCCTTGTTGGGGCGTCACTGGCGCTGGGAGAATTTTGTTAATTTTTATTACCTTTATTTATTGGATAGAGCCAGGCAGAAGTCAAGAAGGGAGACAGAGAGGGACAAGAAAGACACCTGCAGCCCTGCTCCACCACTCGCAAAGCTTTCCTTCAGCAGGTGGGGTCCAGGGGCTCGAACCCGGGTCCTTGCGCGTTGTAACATGCGCCTCAACCAGGTGCGCCACCAACCGGACCCTAGTTGTTTTCTTCACATAGAAAGACAGAATCAGAGACAAAGAGAGGGGAAGGAGACAGAGAGAGAGTCAGCACAGCACCGACGCCTGCCCCCGGGTGAGCTCAGGGGCGCCCTCCCGAGGGAGTCCTCAGGGTGCCCGCCAGACCGAGTGACGGGCCCGAGGGTGGCACCCCTTCCAGCAGAAACGGTGCGAAGGCCCCGCGTGGAGTCTGCGTGGCCCTGCGGGGCGGGAGCTCAGGACCTGCTCGGGCAGAGGAGTCTCAATGCCACGCCTGGGCCAGGGCCGCAGGGCCGGAGTCTCAGGCAGCAGAGTCAGAGGGAGGCGGGCTGCCTCCTCGATGCACGGTGAGCAGAGGTGGAAACAGGACACAGTTCATCCAGGTGCCGCAAGGGCTGGTTTGGAAAAGAATGAATCCTGTCAGCATTACAAAGCTCCTCGGTCTGTCAGAGCGCAGAACTCAAACACCTGAGGCCTCTGAGTTCCTAGGTTCAATCCCCAGTACCACCTTATGCCAGAACTGAGCAATGCCGCTCTCTCTCTCTCTCTCTGTCTCTCTCATAATGCATGAGTAAATAAATCTCCCACAGTGCCTACTTGTCCAGAAAAACACTTGGAAAGGTATTAAATTCCATGTGTACTCTTCCCGGAAGCCCCTGCACTAGGAGCCGCTTCTCTACAAAGCCCACAGGAAGGCCTGAGACGCCCCCGCCCCCGCCCCCACCCCCGCAGGGCGCAGGCTTCCACGTGGGATGTGGGTAGCCCAGAGTGCAGACAGGATCCAAGGCTGGTGAATCAGTGCCAAGGCACTTCTGCTCTCCATGTCAGAAATAATAATAATAACAATAATAATAGTAATAATAATAATAATCTGACCGGAAATTCCACATGCAAGAGACCCTAGTGCTGAGGGAGGGGAGAAGGTTTATAAGGAAAAAGGAGGGGAAGAGGGAGGGAGGGGGCGAGGGGAGGAGGAGGGGTAAAGGGAAAAAAGGAGGAGGGAAGGAGAGAGGGAGGGAGCAGAGGAGGTAAAGAAGGAGGGGAGGAGGGGCTCCTGGGAGCCTATGAAGGCCTAGCTCAGTTCCTGGGAGACAGTCTCTAGTGTTAATCAAGGTCCAGAATTATCCAGCATTGGGGGAAAGCACCCCCCATAACTCAAGGATTCAACAAGAGAATAATTTCCTCCTCTTTCAAAAAGCGCTCAGTGCAGTGAGAGAAGCATCCAGGGCCCGGCGACCTGCCCTGGAAGAGGCAGTGTCCTTCCTGACTCAGGAGCAGAGCCCGGCAGCTGCTCCGCACAGGACTGGGTGGGTCAGGGCAGGACGGACGGTGACCCTGGGCGGGGCAGGCAGCAGACCCAGCCAGGGCCCTTTCGTGAGGCCACAGCACACAGGCATCGCGGCAGGCTGCCCCCCTCCCCTGCACACGCCCGTGTCAGGAAGTGTGAGAAGGCGCCTCTGAGCTGAGAGGTCTCTGTCCTCCCCCCAGCACCCCCCTGCCTTCTCATAGTTGCACGAGGCCCAGTGCCAGCTTCTGTGGGTTTTCCAGCATGGAAATAAGGACGGGGGCTGGGTGGTGGCGCACCTGGTTGAGCACACACACACACACACACACACACACACACACACACACTCGCTGCAGCGCACAAGGACCTGGGCTCAAGCCCCCGGTCCTCACCTGCAGGGGAGATGCAAGTGGTGCAGCCGGTCTGTAGGAGTCTGTCTCTCTCCTCTATTCTCCCTTTCTCAACTTCTCTGTGTCCTAGCAAATAAAAAAGAATAGAAAGAAGGGGAAAAAAACAAAGGGAAAAATGGCCTCCAAGAGCAGTGTGCAACTCTGGCTGAAGAGTGGTGCTGGGGACGTGGGATTTGAACCCAGGGCTTCCGGCGCCTTGGGCATGAACTCATTTTGCATAACCGCCGTGCTGTCTCCCCAGCAGACTGTGTTCAAGACAAATTCAAAACACACTGGCATCACATAGTAAAATAAAGGGTTGTTTTTGTCATGTGGAGAGACTCCACGCATCTTTTTTCTTTGACCTCTCTACACTCAACCTTTTGTCTTTCTGTGTGTTTGCACATATGTGCCTGTGTGTGCCTGTGTTTGCACATATGTGCCTGTGTGTGCACATATGTGCTTGTGTGTGCCTGTGTGTGTTTCATAAGTGGAGAATTTCCCAGAGTATTTTTATGTGACACCAGGGATTTGCTCATGAGGGACACCACTGAGGCGTGTCCCATGAACAATGTGTACTTTCTCACTGAGAAAGACAGGGAGAGAGACAGTGTGTGTGTACGTGTGTGTGTGAGGGGGGGCTCACTCAGCACAAGGTGGTGGGATTCAAACCTAGGTCCTTATGCCAGCAAGGCGTTTGCTTTACCAGCTGGCTGAGATCCTGCCGCTAATTTCTCGGGACGTTCACTCACTCACTACAATGCTGCTGGCATCACTGGGACTACTTTGATAGTTTTGACACTGGAATGAAGAAAACCCTCCTGGGTTTGAACACTCAGGACGAAGATGGAATGAAGGCTCTCTCTCTTTCTGCTCTCTAGATCCATTTGCAAAGGAACCTGAGCAAAAGGCAGCACCTACCCCAGAAGCCGGGGTTTGACAGGACTGCCAGGGGTGAGGGGCTTGCTTCCAGAATCTCTGACGTCCTTTACTGGACTCACATGGGTGGCTCCTGTGTGTCCTTCCCAGAGGATGCCAGCAAGACGATTTGCAAATGCTCTGCTCTGTGAGGTGCGGAGCACAGGACGAGGAAGCCAGCTGCAGAGTCCCGGAAAATGAGGCAGTGACAGGCGAAGAGAGTCTGGGGAGGCCTAATTGTGAAACTGTAATTAAGGTAGACTGACTGTGCTGGGATGAAGCTGTCTCCCCCAGACCTCTCCGACTTGCTTTTGGTACACTGACAGGCTGTCCGTGAAAGATGCCGCCACAAAGCCGACCCGGAATGGAATGAGCACTGATTGAATAGCCGCGTGTGCTGACCTCCCAGCGAGGAGGATACGGGGAAGTCGGTTTTGTGGGAATGTGGCTGTGCTCACACACACTGGCACATATTCCTAGCGATGTCACAAACCTTACAAAGGAGAAGCATCGACTGAATATTTCTCAAAAAAGCATCTCACTACTCTGCGATTTTGTGTGGATTTAATTTTGATTATATTCGCCAAATGAGAAGGGGAGCACATTCATAGATAAGGAATCTGCTGAGTACAAGCACCATCACAGCCGCTTAAAATATGGGGACAGGGTGTTCTTGAGAGGAGAGACCCAAGCTGAGTTGGCAGTTCAGAGGTTAACTGTGCCTGATTTCGATGTCACTGTCCAGAGATCTTGGCCTGGCGTTCCAATGGCAGGGACATCTCTCCTGGTCCTCCCTGGAGCCATCTCAGGCCCAATTTCACCATTCTGAGCCATGTTTCTCACAGCACCAGGGGAAAGGGAGGAAGAGGGGAACAATGCCACTCATCTTTGGTATATGGTGGTGCTGGGGATTGGTTGCTGGGGCCTCATGCAACACAAGCCTTGTGCAGACAGACACTCTGCTATTTCCCTTACGTCTCGTGACACCTGTATCATGCTGGCTGCTATACCGTGACTTCCCCCAACGAAATAACAGATATAATAACAGCCATCTTTTACAGCCTCTAGCCTCCTTCTACGGTAGAGGCTCAGTGGGTCTGAAGCTATACGGGAGAACTGTCCACTGTCCGAGTGAGTCCCCAGACACATCTCTCTGTTCTGCGGTAGCCGGTAGCCGTCGGTACTCAGGAGGGAGCCCCCCCGCAAGGACCCCCCCCACACTGACTCCTGGCCTGTTTCTTCCTGAGGAGCCCTGTCTCCAGGTAAGGAGCCCTGCGTTCTCAGGTCTCGGTTGCAGAGCTGAGTCGGCCACGGGGCCCACAGCCTTTTTGAAAACTGCCAAAGCTCTCGGCGAAGAGTTCTGTCAATATGGCTCTTTGGAGCCTCTGAACGGGGAGGTTTAAAACGTCAGCCATTTCATCAGCACTTTTTGGTTTGCCAAGAATGCAGCTACTTTGATCTTGGTAGGGCTGCTGCCAGTCCTTCTACACAAACTGTCAAATCTACAGAGTACGAAAGGGTCTAAGAAATGAACAGTTGGGGGGGCCCCATGGTGACACAGTAAGTGCACATAGTACGAAGTGCAGGGACCGGCATAAGGATCCCGGTTCGAGCCCCCGGCTCCCCACTGCAGGGGCGTCGCTTCACAAGCGGTGAAGCAGGTCTGCAGGTGTCTGTCTTTCTCTCCCCCTTTCTCCTCTCTCAACTTCAGTCTTATCCTAAAAAGAAATAAAGAGAGAAAGAGAGAGGGAAGGAAGAAGGAAGGAAAAGAAAAGAAACGGCCACCAGAAACAGTGGATTCACAGTGCAGGCGCCAAGCCCCAGCAATAACCCTGGAAGCAAAAGAAAAAAAAAAAAAAAGAACAATAACAATTAGGGATTGTCAGTGCTTTCAAGCAACCTCCCAACTTCAGCATCAGCTTCCAGATTCTTGTCAGCAGACACAAGACAGGCAACACCACGCACTGGGTGCTGGGTGTCTCGTCTCACTCACCCACTCTGCCCACTGCACATCCTTTCCCCCTTTCATTAGGCTATCTCCATCATATATATTATATATATATATATATATATATATATATATATATATATATATATATATATATGTTGGTATCTTCTAATTCTGCTTTTAAAAACCCCTTCTTTTACATTTGGTTTAGATCCCCCCCTGCTTAACACTATTCTATTTACATAACCACTGTTAACAAGCACCACCCTCCCTCCAGGGCATTGGTGGTTCAGTGATAGAATTCTCGCCTGCTCCACCCCCTCTCCTTGTCACACCCTGATCCTCTCCTTGTCACACTCTGATTTTCACCAGTCACTTTTCTCTCCACCCTCTCTATGTCACATCCTGTTTCCACCCTACTTGGCAAGTATATATAAAGACAGCATTGTGAGTTTTACGGTACCTTGAGTTTAGCTTAGCTCGGCTTAGATTGTGCTGCGTCCTGCATGAATAAAGAGATACTGCCTACAGCTCAGCCATGAGTCCCTGGTCGTCTGTTACCCGCCCGTGAAGCCAGCCCGGCGAAAACAACATATATATATATATATATATGTTGGACAGAGACAGAGACGTTGAGAGGGGGAGGGGAGATAGAGAGGGAGAGAGACAGATGCCTGCAGCCCTGTGTACAATGCTGGAAGCCCCAAGTTGTCAGGGGTCGTGCATGTTCCAGAGAAAACCTCTGCTCTTCCCATCACCCCTGTCTTTTCTGGTACTTAACTGAATCAGTTATATAATTAATAATATATCTCATAACAGTAACACTGTCTCTTTCAATGAAAGCAATCCTACTCTTATATAATTAGGTTGATTCTTTTTTATTACTTTAATAATTATTTTAACTATAGTGAGAGAGACTAAACCCGGAGAAGTACGTAATTTAGTTCAAGGTTGTCTGGGGACTGAACCTGTGACCATAGAGCCCCTGGCATGCCAGTCTTTTGTAGTCTCAATATGTAGTCTCCCTAATGGCGCAACAGATCCTGTCCCACAGAGATAACTAATCCTTGTGAGTCAGATCATGAATGTGTCCAGCTACACCACTGTTCCCGGCCCTCTGATCCGTGTCCTCAGGGATTGGCAGAGGGCCATTGTACCACACTCAGGGCCCAGGTACACGTGATGGTGTGCGAGGACCCGGGTTCAAGGCTCAGGCCCCACCTGCTGGGGGCAAGCTGCACTAGCAATGAAGCAGGGCTGTAGGGGTCTCTCTCACTCTCTCTGGGCCCACCTCCCCTCTTGATTTCTCTCTGTTTCTATCCAATAAATAAATCAATAACATATATTTTTGAAAGGAGAAATGAGGGCGTCAAGCGGTAGCGCAGCGGGTTAAGCGCATGTGGCGCAAAGCGCAGGGACCGGCATAAGGATCCCGGTTTGAGCGCCCGGCTCCCCGCCTGCAGGGGAGTCGCTTCACAGGCGGTGAAGCAGGGCTGCAGGTGTCTGTCTTTCTCTCCCCCTCTCTGTCTTCCTCTCCTCTCTCCATTTCTCTCTGTCCTATCCAACAACGACATCAATAAGAATGATAACAACCACAACAACGATAAAAAAACAAGGGCAACAAAAGTGGGGGGGTGCTCCAGGAGAAGTGAATTTATGGTGCAGGCACTGAGCCTCAGCAATAACCCTGGAGGCAAAACAAGAAGAAGAAGCAAAAGAAGGAGGAGGAGGAGGAGGAGGAGGAGGAGGAGGAGAAATGAATTGCTTACATCTGGAGAGTTTATGTGCCTGTATATTCTCACGTGAAACAGAGTGAGCCCAGAGTCCAGGCCACGCACTGGCAGGTCTAGAGGTGGCGCAGAGACAGCAGGAGGGACCCAGCAAAGAGGGAGAGGAGGAGAGCTTCCTGTGAGGAGGGGGCAGCCTCCTCAGTGCTCTGACAATCATGTGTCACTCACTGGGACGGGTTTGCCCCTCAGGCCGTGTTCTCCTGGGTCACAGAAGGGGGAACAGGGGCTGCTGTTCTGATTAGGACAAGGGACAGAGGGTTGGGACAAGGGCAAGAGCTTCTTCTCAGCCACCAGGGACTTGGGTTTTCTTAACATGCTCTGCATTCCTAAGCTAAATGAGGGTGACAGCTGTCCTGAGGCCTGAAGGGTCTTCACTGACCTTTAGCTCTTTCTGGGAAACACAGAGAAAGTCTCTCTCCCTTCTCTCTCCCTCTCTCTCTCTCTCTCCCTCTCTCTCTCTCTCCCTCTCTCTCTCTCTCCCTCTCCCTTCTCTCTCCCCCTCTCCCTTCTCTCTCCCCCTCTCCCTTCTCTCTCCCCCTCTCTCTTCTCTTTCTCCCCCTCTCTCTTCTCTTTCTCCCCCTCTCTCTTCTCTTCCTCCCCCTCTCTCTTCTCTCTCCCTCTCCCTTCTCTCTCTCTCCCTCTCCCTTCTCTCTCTCCCTCTCTCCCGTCCCCTATCTCTCCCTCTCCCTTCTCTCTCTCCCTTCTCTCTTCCTCTTTCTCCTCTCTCTCTCCCTTCCCTTCTCTCTCTCCCTCTCCCTCTTTCCCTCTCCCCCTCTCCCTCCTCCTTCCACTTTCTCCCCCTCTCTCCCTCTCCCTTCTCTCTCCCTCTCCCCCTCTCCTTTTCTCTCTCCCTCTCTCTTCTCTCTCTCCCTTCTCTCTCCTTCTCTCTCTCTCCCTCCCTCTCTCCTTCTCTCTCTCCCTCACCCTCTCCCTTCTCTCTCTCTCCCTCTCTCCCCTCACCTCTCTCCCTCCCTCTCCCCCCTCTCCCTCTCTCCTTCTCCCTCTCCCTCTTCCTCTGCCCCTCTTCCTTTTCAGAGAGAATGCAGGCCCTTCAGGGAGTTTTGCCAGGCCAGGAGCTCTCTCATCCCATCTCACAGAGGTGTGGCTGCCTGCGGCGTTCCATGAGGCGAGACCGGGAACATTCTGCTGCAGTGTGGAGCGGCAGGACCCACAGCCCCCCTTGGTTCTGGGGGAAGACATTCCTGAGATCAGAGTGAGCCGTGTGGGCATTTTCTGCCAGGACATAATACCATGGACAGATGTGAGTGGGGGCTGAACCGGCATGATGGAGCTAGGGAGGAGGGAAAGAAGCCTTGCCACCTCTGCCTCAGAGGGGAGGAAGGAGCCCTCTCGTCCTTTCTGACTCCCTGAACACTAGTCACTCCAAGATAAGGGAAGGAAGCGGGAGAGGAAAAGGACCCCCCCCCCCTTCTGACAAGTGCTCCCTTCAGGGACAACAGCTGGAAAACCCCTGCTCTGGGAGGAGAGAAGTGTCCTTGCTGTGCCTTCAAGAGTGAAGAGGAAAACTCTGCTTCTGTCATTCTCTCCCAGCTCCTCCACACAGCGGACGACGAGGCAAATGGGGTACCTCCCTTGGTTTCGTCTCCAGTCTCACCCTCTGCAGATATTATTTAAATTCTAGCTCCCCCCCACACACACACCAAGAGGCAGAGAAGACACTTCAGGAGAGAGCACAGAGATCTGAAAGCGCCCAGAGCCACGCCAGCTATGTGCTGAGGAGACGGCGTGGGGTCCCCAAGCTAGACCCGCTGGGGGGTACCCTGGCTCACAGTCGGATAACACGGGGCCCTGCGCTGGATCTAAGGCTCTCAACACTGAGGGCTGCAGGAAGTGCAGCAGGCCTAAGAACCTTCCATCTGCTGGGAGCTGCAGGGGACACAGAGATGGGAGCTAGGTACAATCTGAGATTCGATCCGTCGGCCTGGTTTGCTACTAGTGCTGTTGGCCGTGGCTCGTTGCAAATCCTGTGGTTGGGAGTTTGGACAGATTCCTTTATTTTCTACTTGCCCTCTTCACAGAATTTGGGCCTATCATGTGGTTCTTCACACGGTCGTCTCCCCCTGCTGAAGCTGACGGTATCCAGGGGACCAGGGACTAGGTGCACGGGGAGGGGGCGGCAAAGGGGCTCCCCTGGAAAGTGGTCCTGTTCCGCCCTGTGCAGCCCAGCTTTGAGCCTGGCTCACTGCTCTGGGGAAGCTTCATCCTCTGGTGTCTTTCCCTCTGTCCCTCTGCCTCTCTCTTTGTACCTGAGAAATTCAGCCCAGAGCGTCCAAGTCCTGGTGAAGCACAGCGAGGAAGGAGGAGATGGACAGACACACTTCTGGGGTTCTCCCATCAGTCTAAAGTTCACCTGCACTTTGCTCCCCGGGGGAAGATCTCACAGACCTGTGCCATGAATTTGTTCCAGCTCAGCCGGATATAAGGTATCCCGCTGGCCTCTGTTCTTTCTGCCCAAACCGGAAACACTGACTGTCGCCTGGACTCTGTGGCGGGAAGCCAGCAGTCATGGAGCCACTGGGGCTCGTTTCCAGATCAGGAGCAGGAGCAGGACCAGGGGCCCCACCTGAATTCTTTGTTCCCGAGCGAGTGGAGAGCCGGGTGGGGCACCTGGCTGCCACAGGGAGGGTGCACGCGGCGAAGGAACTAGGGCCTGGGGAGCCCCTGGCCAAGACTAGGTGTGGGCGTTCTGTTACTTCCCTTCCTTTGCTTTTGGGCTGGGGGCAGAGAACTCTAATGGTGGGAATGATGTGCAATTATACCCCCATTATCGTATAACTTTGGAAACCATGATTAAATCACAGTAATAATAATAAACTGAAAAAATAATAAGTCAGAGCAAGATAGGCATAACTGATGTCCTTTCTTTGCATCCCTGGTGGCCAAGCTTTGGGCCACCCGTGTGCTGTGTTCCCGAACACAGCACACAACATGTAGTGGACACACTCTACTGGCCACCTAGGGCCTCTGTGGACCTTATCAACGGCAACTGCTCTCTTATGTCTCCCCAGAACAGCCAAACTCAGGCAAAAGAAGCGCTTAAAGGGCTGGGCAGACAGCATCATGGTTCTGCAAAAGACTCTCCTGCCTGAGACTCTGAGGTCCCTGGTTCAATCCCCAGCACCACCATCAGCCAGAGCTGAGGAGGGCCCTGGTGTCTCTGTGTGTATCTTTCTCTCTCTATCTCTCTCATTACATTTTTAAAAAATTAAAGAAGAGCCCCAAGGATGAGTGACCACGGGCTGCAGGTCACTCTTGAAGCTACAGATGATAAATACTCACTTTATTTTCCTCGATGAAGCTCGATTAAGTGGGAGAATGAAGCTTTCTATTTATTTTTGAAATTTTAAAAAAATATTTTACTTTTATTTTATTGGATGGAGACAGAGAGAACTCAAAATGGAAAGAAAAGAGAAGGTGAGACAAAGAAAGGGGAGGACTGTAGTACTGCTTCACTGTGTGTGGGGACAGGGAGCTTGAACCCAGGTCCTTGAGCATGGCAGCTTGTGCGCTCAGCCGGTATGCCACCACCCGGCCCGGAGAGGAAGCCTTTCTAGGCGACATTTGCAAGTCTGTTTTTCAGATTATTTTTAAGTCCTCAAGTAGCTTATAGGAAAGATAAAAGTCAAAATTATATTTATGAGGTATTAGGTATCTTTCCAAGAAAATGGATTAGGGATTCTTCCCAACACTGGATATTTCCTAGTGAAAGGCTGATTTTGCAGTGTGATCATTAGCAATTCAAATGCCAGGGCCTCTCATTTAGTGCTGTTCCCCTGCTCGCTCACGTGCAGACTGTCCAGAGTCTGTCCCCACCTGGTGAAGACTCCACCAGTATGTCCTTCCTCTGCTGCCTCTGTTTCCTGCCACTGCAGAGTTCTTCCTGCGGAATTCCTGGTCACCTGCTTATGGCTCCTGAGTTCTCCTCCAGGGCAGAAATATTAGATGCTCCTGGATTCTTCATCCCCACACCACAAGTACGTACATAGCCCACCTGAATTCTTTTATTTAAGATTTACTTTCTTTGTTTCACAGATGAGAGAGAGAGAGATAAGTGACACTGGAGCCTCACTCTGGCACCATCAATGCTAGGTATCAGACCCAATATTTACAGGTTCAGAATTCTACCACTTACTAGACTGCAAAATTTTTAATTAATTAATCTTTTAAAAATCTATTTGTTTATTACTGGATAGAGACAGAGAGAAATTGAGAGGAGAGGGAGAGATAGAGAAGGAGAGAAAAAGACACCTGCAGCCCTGCTTCACCACTCAGAAAGCTCTCCCTGCCACAGGAGGGGACCAGGGGCTTGAACCCGGGTCACAGTGCACTTAGCCAGCTCCAGACACATAACCCACAGCCTCTCCTCAAGTTCCTAAAAGGCTCCTGTGAGACAAGAACTGGGGCTGCCAGGCCCTGAGCCCTGGCCCCCCGGCCGCCCACAGCCCTACCCACTGGACACACACACACGCCTGTCTCCGAGTCCTGCCCCCCCCAGCAGCCCACAGCCCTACCCACTGGACACACACACACGCCTGTCTCCGAGCCCTGCCCCCCCCAGCAGCCCACAGCCCTACCCACTGGACACACACACATGCCTGTCACTGAGCCCTGCCCCCCCCAGCAGCCCACAGCCCTACCCACTGGACACACACACATGCCTGTCACTGAGCCCTGCCCCCCCCAGCAGCCCACAGCCCTACCCACTGGACACACACACATGCCTGTCACTGAGCCCTGGCCCCCCAGCCGCCCACAGCCCTACCCACTGGACACACACACACGCCTGTCTCTGAGCCCTGGCCCCTCAGCCGCCCACAGCCCTACCCACTGGACACACACACACACGCCTGTCTCTGAGCCCTGGCCCCCCAGCCGCCCACAGCCCTACCCACTGGACACACACACACGCCTGTCACTGAGCCCTGGCCCCCCAGGCGCCCACAGCCCTACCCACTGGACACACACCACGCCTGTCTCTACCCCACGCCTCTCCTGCTCTGCTCTGTAAGCCTGACCCAGCCTTTCTCTCTTCCCCCACTTGCTCTCTGCCTGCTCCCTCTTCTGCACGCGCCAAGGCCCCACCCGGCCCAGTGCCCACCGACTGGTCTCGGACCCTCCCTCCTCTGCTCTCCCCTACACAGCCCGTCTCTGTCTGACATATGACACCACCCCCTGGTTTCTGTTGACACCCGTGCCCGCCGAAATGCTGGGGGGGGGGGTTAGGCTGCTTGTCTTGGCTTGTGGAGTAGCCCAGCCAGCGACCAGGGCCAGCGGCACAGGCACTCGCAATCACCTCCTGAAGACGCCGGCTTTGTCTTACTTGATCATTGTCTTGGAGGGGAAACGCCATTCGAGGGCTCAAGTACCAGGTACATTCAGCTTGGCCACGAGTGTGCCTGTCATCACTACAGCTCTCAATGAGGAGGCTGAGTTCCCTCTAAAGAACTGGGCTGCTATCTCCTCACATGGTCCCGACTGTCAGGGAGGTCAGCTTCACAAGGAAAACAGAAACAGAAACAAAAGATATATCACAGTCAGAAGATGGCAAGGAGGAGAACACAGCTGGTTTTCCATTCCCACTCCTCCTCAGAGGGCAGGGCCTCTCCACACACGCTTTCTTCACATTCGATTTGCTTACGTCCCTGTTTATTTCCCAGAGCCCTGCTCAGCCCTGGCTTACGGCGGTGCTGGGAATTGAACCTGGGACTTCAGAGATCTCAGGCAGGAACAGCTCTTTGCAGAACCGGAATGCTGCCTCCCCAGCCCTCTACCTGCTGGCTGCAGCCCTGTCCATTTAGCAAGGGGTGAGTCCAGAACACCGTTCTGGCCGCAGAGGGTGTCCGGACTGCACTGAGGGTGGCCAAGCAGGGACCCTCCCCTCGGCCCACCTTCCCAGCAGTCACCTGTGCAGGCCAGGGAACGTGTTCACAGCAGAAGCTGCCCCCAAGACCCTTTCCCCACACCCCCTGGGCAGAGGCCATCAGCCTGCAGGGCACAGGCTCCCCAAGCTGCAGCGACCTCAGATGCAAGGGGAACATGAATTACAGAAAGCACAACAGGGAGGCCTAGACCGTGGGGTGGACACCAGCAGACAGCCCAGAAGCCGGCAGGTAACCTTCACTGGAAGGCGGCCACCCCTTCGCACATGGAGGCACGCCGGAAGTCACTGCAGGGCCCTGTACGTCCCACTGGGCTCCCCCAGCAAGCGTCTGGCTGATTCATTCTCCAGGGCTGAACAAACAAACCACCCAGGCCCTGTGCTGCCCCAGTTAGCAGTGACTGTGTGGCACGGCACGGCAGGGCAGGGCGCGCCTGTGCTCCCCGGGAGCTCAGAGGTCAGAGGAGCTCAGAGGAGACCTTCTTCCCATAGAGTGAGGAACATGTGTTGTGTGTTGGTCTGTGCTCTGCATCTCTGGGGGAAGCGGGCTTCTTTCCGCCTTGCATTTCCAGGCCACACTGGGAAGCGCTGACGTGATCCCGTGATCCGGGCACAGTGCCTGCAGGGCAGTGACTGAACTGCCCCGTGGAGATGCTCGCTGCAAGGACAAAGGAGAGCCTGCCTTCTGCTACAGCCCTGGAGACTAGGGCCAGGAGGGGGGGACTGGGTGACCGCGTTCATATTGGGATCTAAGCCACAAAGCCAAGGGACAGGACAGTGAGACGCTATGTCCAGAGCTGAGGCGGCTTAGAGGGGAGGGGACCCAGAGCCCTGTGCCCTTTCCTGCTTTGACCCAGAGGCTCACGGTGGCGCCCTCTCCCTCTCCCTCTTCCCCAGGGCCTCCCACCAGCAGGGGATCAGCGTTCCTTTTTCTCCACGTCCTTGTCAACACCTGTCCTTTCCTGTTGCGTTGCTGTGGGCCATTCCCTTCTCACGGGCGTGAGGTGGGGTCTGCACGTAGGTTTAATCCCCCCGCCCCCCACGTATTGTGACTAAGTGACTGCAGCATTGTATCCGTGCGTGGCTATCTAGGTGACGCTGTGTTCCATGGGTAAGGGGAAGCACTGGAGGTGCTGGTGCTTGGTGAGGTGACAAAGGAGAGAGAACAACGGAGATCAGATCAGAGATGGCTACGGTAGCCAACAAGAGGAGAAAACAAGGTCAGCCGAACTATCTCTCCGACTTGGCAAGAAGTGACTGTGGTGATGCCAGGCAGGCTGGAGGCGTGGTGAGCTCGCACCCTGCATAGCGGGGCCTGGCACCCTGAGCTGCTACACTGCTATGCAGTAACAGAGCAAGGCTGAGGTACTACTCCCTCAGGCCTACCCAGCCCCGTATCTGCCTCCTTCTGCTGAACCCAACAGCCCACCACAGTCAGTGGCCTCCGGGGGCTCAGAGAAGGGTGGAGACAGGGACACAGGGCCCCAGAGATGCAAGTGGAAGACGGGAGCTCAAGGCTGCGCATTTGAAAAGATTTATTTCGTGAGAGAGGCAGTGAGGCAGAGGGCAGAGGGAGGGAGGAAGGGGGGAATAGAGAGAGAAAGATGAGAGATTCCTTCTGCCTATGGAGTGCAGGGCGCAGACTGAACTTGGGGTCTGCTGTGCACAGTCTCCTCTCTGTGCCCACCTCCTACATCACCTCTGCAGACATCAGAATGCTCTTTCATTGGGGAGGGGGATTAATAGTCAGTACGGTTGTTGGTCCCTGTGTCACATGTCTCAGTTTACTGCAAGTCACTCTCCCCCAGCCTAGGTCTTCCTCCAACATCAGCACCAGGACCTGAAAGGACCCCCCTCCCCCACCCAGAGTCTGTCACTTTGGTGCAAAACACCAAACCCTGTCCACGTCCTGCTCTGTGTTCCCCCTTCTGGTCTGATTTCTCCATTTCTGACTGTGAGTGAGATCAGCCCATCTTCATCCAGCCTTCTGTTTCTGTCTTAGCTCACTTAGTGTGATTCCTGCAAGCTCTCTCCAGGATGACGCCAGGATGCCCGCTCTAAGCAGCACAGCAACAGGCTGGGGGACAGCACACCGAGAAGGCTGCACGCGCGAGCCCCGAGCCCCAGACCAACACACCCACCAGGGGAAGCGCCAGTGTTGTGGCAACTCTCCCTCCCCCACTCACGTCTGCGGGTTATTGATAACCCTACTCTCCTTGTTCCTTTGATCAATCAAACCCCGTGCTCAGGATTTGCTAGGAATGCTTTGACCTTTTCCCAACCCCTCACCTCTCTTTGCCCCTTTTCTCCCAAACCATATATGGAATGGACAACTTACTTCCTCCTACGACCCCTTATAAGCCCTGCTTTGCTGTTCAATAAATGGATTGTCCATCAGACATTCCCCTGGTGCTCTCTTGTTGCTCTCTCTAGCGTTCACTGAGAAAGACCCAGTCGACTCACTCCTGCCGCCTCGGAACATTCTCCTAGGCCCCTGCAGCTGGTGCACAGCAGGGCAGGTACACCAGGCGTCTGAGCCCGAGAGAGGCCTCCCCGCAGGAAGTGTGGCAGGCGGCCTCCCTCAGCCTATCGGGAAGGCTTCCCGCCCGCCCCATGGCTTAAAGCTGGGGGCGCTTTTCTCCTCAGCGACGCCAGATTCGGTCAGTGAGAACACAGGCTGCCGATGCCACATCAGTATGGCGTGCGGTCCCCATGGGCAGCGCACGGCTGTGAGCACACACCGTGGGGAGGAGTCACTGGCAGGCCGCCATGCTGGCTCTGCACCCCCTCTCCACACAAGGCCGCCGTTCCCCCGCCCACCCACCCAGAGCTCACAGCACGGGCTACACTCAGGATTAGTTCTGGGAGTCTCACTGTTTTCACTTCCTCTTTCCAACTGAATTCTTGGGCCTCTCTGCTTTAGCCCCCCTGCTCTCTGTTTTGGTTCATGGAGATATATGTGCAAGGCTGTCTCTGCTGAGAAGCGGCACTTGCTGAGGCTGCGGGCTAGTCAGCTCTTCTCTCCCGAGAATGCCCTTCTCGCAAAGGCATTAAGCTTAACACTGCAGGCCATGAAGACGTGGTATGTGCCCTCTGTCTGCAAAGGGACATGAAGGCTTGAGCACCCCCCCCCCAAGGACATAAGCATCTCCACAAAAATAGAAAGGCATAAATATCTCTACACATAAAGGCCAGACAACTGGGCAGGAATATATCTCCCCTGGGAGGGCACCTGAGTGCTAACCCTAAACCCAGCTCCAGCTCAGTCCCCACTGTAATGGGCACGGGGAGGCTCTGAGCTTTGTGCTGGAGATTTCTCTTGTGTGTAACTCTGTCTCTTTCTATCTGGGGGAACAACAACAGCAGAAGAGGGGAAAAAAAAAGTCCTCCTAGAGTGATGAAGCTGTGATGATGACCGAAGCTTTAACCAATCACACAGCCAGGAACTCATTCTGCGAGCTAACAGGATGATGCCGCTCCCAGCCTCCCAGGGGTCTGCAGTCGGCTGCTGTGTTTCTCTTCTCTGCTCTGCTGCTCTCAGCACCTTCGGTGACCAGCGCCATAAGGGCAGAGTTCCATCTTCAGTAGAGTTCCAGTTGATAGGACAGTCTCTGGCAAACAGAGATGTCACCCAAGCCACTCCAAGAAGTCTCCAGGCCTGTCATGTCCTGCCATCTGTGTATTCCAAGGATGTGTTTGCTCAACACCCGGCTTTCCAAGGGACTCCAGCTCCCCGAGGAGTCCACGGTCAGGCCAGCAAGCAACTAGTTTGCTGTCAGGCTAGAATGAAGGCCGGCTGGCGGTGAGTGTGCCCGCCATCACAGCCAGCTGTCTGCCCGCCTGGTGAGAACCCCTGTCCACTGCCTTTCTGTCTGACCCTCTTCACCTCCTGTACACCCTGACATTTTCTTGAGTCTTTCTCAGGATCAGCTTCTACAAAAATGCAAACCCCACTGTTTTACTTTTTGGGGAAAATCCATAGTCACAAAGGTGAATTTAAAAAATGTGTTTGAGTGGCTTGCAAAACAGCTCAGCTGGTGGCTGACTTTTTTTTTTGCCTCCAGGGTTATTGCTGGGGCTCAGTGCCTGTACCGTGAATCCACTGCTCCTGGAGGCTATTTTTCCCCCTTTTGTTGCCCTTGTTGTTGTAGCCTTGTTGTGGTTATTATTGTTGTTGTTGACGTCTCTTGTTGTTGGAGAGGAGAGAAATCGAGAGAGATGGGGAAGACAGAGAGGGGGAGAGAAAGACAGACACCTGCAGACCTGCTTCACTGCTCGTGAAGTGACTCCCCTGCAGGTGGAGAGCTGGGGGCTCGAAGCAGGATCCTTACGTTGGTCCTTGCGCTTTGCGCTACATGCGCTTAACCTGCTGCATTACAGCCCAAGCCCCTAGTGGCTGATTTTAATCCCTGCTCATACATGTGGGCACCTCTCTCTCCTCTCTCATATGAAACTCTATCTCACCACTTCATATGTAAAATCACTTTTTTTTTGCCTCCAGGGCTATCACTGGGCCTTGGCGCCTGGACTATGAACCCACTGCTCCTGGAGGCCATTTTTTATTGGCTAGGACAGTGAAAAATTGAGAGGGGGCGGAATATAGAGAGGGGGAGAGAAAGACACCTGCAGACCTGCTTCACCGCTTGTGAAGCAACCTCCTACAGGTGGGGCGCCAGGGGCTGGAACTGGGATCCTCACACGGGTCCTTGCAGGAAAAATCTCTTTTTAAGGTTTTCATTTGTATTCAATTTTATTTAATCACAATGTGATTTTTGTCAGATCTTTACAAAGTAACGGGATGTAAGGACCATAGTGTCAGTCCACACAAGGCCACCGCACCTTCCCCAAAGTGTTGATTTTCCCCTCCAGTACCCACAACTCTCACAACAACGTGAAAGGCAGTTTGGGCAGAATCCTGTTGGCCCCACCATCTCTGTTACACCGGTGAGTGGAAGGAACCATCTGGGAGAAGTCCTGCACCTCACTGTGTTGGGAAATTGTGCAGTTGTGGCTGAACACTGCCAGGGCCCACAAACCACTGTATTTCCACGCAAGTATTATTTACAGATCCCCACCGCGTTACCCCCTCAGGGTGTTGCTAATTCAGTTAAAACCATCCCAACAGTTGCTAAGGACACTTCCACCTTCCCAGCATGCCTTTTGCCTCTCTCCGCCCAATCCCGTCCTGACTTGCCACTTCCAGAATTCTCCTATAGAAGTCGCTCCTGTTTGCCCTCTCCTCTCTTCCCCTCTCTTTCCCCCTCTCTCTTCTCTTCAGCATCCCGACCTGGAGAAGGGCTGGTGGGCACAGAGGGAGGCGGCCATTTTGCTAGCTCCATGTGGCCTAAACCCGCTGTGCCTGCACCCAACTCTGGGGCGTCCGCGTGAATAAAGATTTGCGTTCCCGCTCCGCCACGAGTTCCTGGTCTCTTCTCTCTCTCCCGTGAGCAACCCGACATCACTGTCCATTTCACTTGGCAGGATTACCTCCAGCCCCCTTTGCTGTGTCCCAAACAGCACAGCGTCAGCTTCTGACCTCAGAGTCACATTCCGGCAGATACAAGCCTCACAACTTAGCACCCCCGTTATTTCCACACTCAGGCTGCTGCGAACGGTGCAGCTATGGGCATAAGGTGTGCACATCCTTCCAGATCAGCGTTTGCATGTTCCAGGGAAGACACCGCTGGATCATGAGGTTAAAATAAATCACGTCAAGCGTATTTGATAAGAGTTGACCTTTCCTTCCAGATGACGAGTCGTCTTGGTCTTAGCATGTGGCTATTTCCTTTTCTCTGGAGACCCACTAGGGCACGTCTTGGGACTCTGGTTCTTTGTGTCTCGACGTCATGGTTTAAACCCACCCACACAGTAGCAGCCCCATGTTCAAGGTGGGGCATCCCCTTGGTCACCCGCCAATGCCTCTCCCAGAAAGAATTCCCAGCTTTGGTGTATGTATCTCCACAGGGGTCATGAAAAGGGTACGCCACCCATCACCTCAGGCATCTCCAAGACCCAAGATGGAGTTCTCTCTTCCCTTCAGACCAGGAGCCCTTCGGGCCCATGGGGGTTAGTCACAATCAGGGGTCCTGCTCCATCCCTGCAGCCGGGAGCTTGTGCATGCTGGCCCCGTCTGTGAGGGACTCGGTCACACATGAGCTCAGCTCAGCGGAGAAGGGAGCAGTTCATGCTGACAGGACCTACTCCGAGGCGTTTCCCCAGCCGTCATCAGTCCTCACACACAAAGCGAAAGGCTCCTTTGAGCAGTTTGCAGTGATGAAAAGGGGGGCCAGGGGGTGGCCTCAGACACACACACACCACTCAGACGCACATTCGACATGCCGCTGTCCGGTGACATGACTTCCACAAGCAGGCAGCGTTATGACTTGATGTTGACGCCTTCTGGAACTGTCCCTTTTGACATCTACAAAGACAGTCACCTGAGGCGCCCATGTCGAGAGACAGTCTGGCTGTTAACGACGCCGCCCGCAGAGGGTCAGGCCAAGGGGACCAAGGTGTGAAGATTGGCAAGGATCAAAGGCGACGTAGTGCCGTCCTCCAGGTCCCCAGCAGGCCTCTCAGGACCGGAGGTAACTGAAGAACCTCAAAGCAGGAGTCAGAGCACACCTGCCGTAGTGCCGCTGGTTCAGCGCCACAGAGACGAGCCATTTCAAATCTGATTTAATAGTGAATGGAACGTGGAGTGTGGCAAAGGGTGGAGATCCACATGGATTTTCAAGGCTTCTTTCCGGTCTCACAGATGGTTTAAGTTGGCAGGGAGCTGCTCTGGGCAAACCCCAAACCCTCTGCAGTTCTATTGCTCTCAGGGGCAGCTAAGTAGAAAGATCTGAGGGGGGTGTAACCTCCTCAATTAGCAGGCGAGTCGGACTTGCTGCTCTCAAGCTCAAGGCTAATGAAGACGCCAGAGCTCAGAGCTGCCTCTGCAGGAGGGACTGCACCCATTCCCCGCGGCTCTTTCTGCTCCGCGACTTGCTCAGTGGAGACAGACAGACCGCGGGAGACAGACCACAGCACTGCAACGTCTTCCCCGGCCCCGGTTCTCCCACGTGGTGTTGCCATCTGCAGGAAGGTGGCCTGGATTGCCCCCTTTCTCCACAGCACTGGTCTGTGGAGTGTCACTTTGGGAGGTGTCCTGGGAGGTGGGCCCAGAGCTCCATGGTGGTGATGAGATTCAGGAAGCCCCAGCTCTCCACAGGAGAGAGCGTCCCCGGTGAAGTGCGTGTCTGGTAGAGATCCTCTTTAATCCCTGCTTCTCAACAGCCTTCCACAGCGAGAGGCTGACGATGGAGGTGGTGTTTGTGAAGGAGATAAGGTCTGAGATTAGGTCCCAGAGTGACTTGCCCTAGGCGGAGGGGACAGGCACGACAGAACCTGCTCTCACCTGAGAGGACCCTCTGTCCGCTTTATCTTTAGACAACACCAAGAGGCCACTTGACGTCTTCCGTGCACAGCCCGGGGTGGGACTGACAGGAATTTCGCCCACAGTGTTTATCCCTCTCACTGATGCATCTGAGCCGAGGAGACGAAGGATTCTGAAACTTCATCTCCAGCAGCTTCATCTGCTCTGGGCGCAGCCGTCAAAAGCAGGGCCCGGGCAAAGGCTGGCTGCTCTCTGTGGGGTCCACTTCCCTCGCCCTTCCCAACTGCGGCCTCGCCCGGGCAGCTAGACAACTCTCAAACCCGGGGCCATGAGGTGGCGGACCTGGCTGGCCCAGTTGAGAGCACACACAGCAGTGCACAAGGGCTCGGGTTTGAGCTCTCGGTCCCCTGCAGCGGGGAGGCTTGATGAGTGGTGAAGCAGGTTTGCAGGTGTCTCTCTTTCTTTCTCCCTCTCTATCTCCTGTCCCCTCTCAATTTCTCTCCGTCCTATCCAATAAAGTAGAAAGAAAAAAGTGGCTTCCGGGAACAGTTGATCCATAGTGCTGGCACTGAACTCTAGCGATAGCCCTGGTGGCAATAAAAAAGGAAGGGAAGGAGGGAGGGGGAGAGGGAGGGAGGGAGGGAGGAAGGAAGGAAGGAAGGAAGGAAGGAAGGAAGGAAGGAAGGAAGGAAGGAAGGAAGGAAAGAAAAGGATCCTTGAACCTAGGCACCCTGAAGACCTGGAAGCCGTGCAGGGTGCAGCTAGGACTCCGTTTCCCCTGGGTTTTCAGGCCACAATGACTGTTGCTGAGGAGTTATTCTGATGCAGTCTCCGCCCTCAGGTTTTACTACGCCGTGCGAAATCCTAGCATTGCCCCCTTCAACCAATCCTGGCCCTACACGTCACCCCTGGTTGTCACCCAATAAAAAGCCCCCTCACCCCCCCCCTCTCTCTGGGCTCTCAGCTCTCCCTCTCTGAGGTCTCGCTCCCTGCTCTCCCCCCGTGGTCAGGTAGTGGGGACGGCCATTGCCGGCTGGCTCCACGTGGTCTGAACCAAATCCCCCCATCCTATAATAAAGATTTGTGTACCCCTTTGCTCTGGACGTCCGCTCTCTTCTCCTCGGTGCAGCCCGACACCAGACCACCACAACAACATCTGGCGCCCAACGTGGGGCACGAACCCATGACCCTGAGATTAAGAGTCTCATGCTCTACCGACTGAGCTAGCCGGGCGTGGTGGCGCACGCCTGTAGTCCCAGCTACTTGGGAGGCTGAGGCTGGAGGATCGCTTGAGCTCAGGAGTTCTGGACTGCAGTGCACTATGCCGATCGGGTGTCCGCACTAAGTTCGGCATCAATGACCAAGCCTGGCTTTGCTTGTCTGTGTGGAGGTAACTAGCCAGAAATGTACCAGGTCACAGGGTCCAGCACTGAGAGACATCACCAACGCACAGGGTCCTCAGGCCCCGACTTTCCTCGTGGCCCCTCACTGCCAAGACCTCACCGGCCAGCAGGGTGTTTCTTGCAGGATCTCCAAGCAGGCACCATGCTGATTCCCTGCTATCTGCAGAGCCCCTCCTAGGGACGCTTAAACGCGGCTGGTGGAGGGCGGGCACTGACTTGCCCGGAGGGGCCTGCTTGGCCAAGTGCTGCCCCAGGCTTGAGCTGGGTCCCCATGGAACTGGGAGGAGTTTCAGTGCTGTGGGGCCTTACCCTCCATCTGTCTCCCTTTCATATTAGTTTTAGATGCATTTATTTTCCCTCTTGTTGTCCTTGTTGTTTAATTGTTGTTGTAGTTATTGTTGTTGTTATTGATGTCATCGTTGTTGGATAGGACAGAGAGAAATGGAGAGAGGAGGGGAAGACAGAGAGGGGGAGAGAAAGACAGACACCTGCAGACCTGCTTCACCGCCTGTGAAGCGACTCCCCTGCAGGTGGGGAGCCGGGGGCTCGAACTGGGATCCTTACGCCGGTCCTGGTGCTTTGCGCCAGGTGTGCTTAACCCACTGTGCTACCTACCACCCGACTCCCCCCTTTCTTATTTTTAAATGCATCTTTTAATTGAAGTATATTTTTTATTATCTTTATTGGATAGAGACAGCCAGATATTGAGAGGGAAGTGGGGAGACCGAGATGGAGAGAGACAGAGATACACCTGCAGCCCTGCTTCACCACTCGCAAAGCTTTCCCCCTTTCCGGGCGGGGAGTGGGGGCTCGAACCCGGGTCCCTGTGCATGGTAACGTGTGCACTCAAGCAGCTGTGCCACACTCGGCTCCAGCTGAAGTATACCTGTCCTCTGTCTTCCTGTCTGAAGACAGTGAGTGACCACCAGCTCGAAATGCTTGGTGAGACTTGATGTAGGTTTTGTGACGCCAACGAGCGTCTGGAGAATTATGGGAAAAGACTGACCTCATGCACCACAGCGAGACACAAAATTCTAGGGGCCATCTTGCATTTTCCTTTTATAGGATAGAAAGAAGGTAAAAGGGGAAGGAGGAGAGAAAAGAAAGAGACCCACAGACTTGCTTCACAGGCAGCCTGTGAAATGTCCCTTCCCCACCGGCTGGTGAGGAGCAGGAGTTTGAACCCAGGGGAGAGGTGTCCTCCTTTATGTTGATGTGGGCACGTAGCCAGGTGTGCCACCACCCAGCCCCCAGAACAATCTTCTGTCTTAAGTGTTCAGCCCTTGCAGGAGAACTGGCCGCTTCCTGATTACCTGCCGTGGGCTGCAGGGAGGCCGGGACGGCGGGCCATGCTTCTTCTCCCTGCTTGATGGATGCTCTGCCCCCCCCCCCCCGCCCCGGGGCTTCCCACCTGTTTACAGGAAATCTTGTCACTATGGCAACAGGCTGTTGCTAAGGCAGCAGGCCCCTCAGGACCCGCTGGCTCCAAGTGTGTGGATGAAATTGCTCTCTGGGAACCCGTGCATCCCCCAGATCCCTGGGGGACTGACTTCGCAAATACGCCAGACTCAGCTCTGCTTGGCCTCTGCAGTGTGGCCCCCACCCGCACCCCATCCCCCCACCCTGTCCGTGGTGGTCCCAGCAGCCCCGGCTTCAGCCCTCCCATGCACAGGCGCACTTGCCAACAGCCAGGTCAAAATGGAACCCACGCACCCCCCGTTTTATAGCATTCCAACCTTGTACACACGTCACCTCGCCCCTCCAGATGGACCTTTCTTTCTTTCTTTTTTAAATTTCAGATGGAGGTAGAACAGACAGACAGACAGACAGGGTGCAACACCACAGCACTGGAGCTTCCCCCAGCACCTTGGCACTCTCCTGCGGTTGCAGGGCTTGAGCTTAGGCTGCGGCTGCGCAGGGGCATAAACTCCACAGGGTGAGCTGGCCGGTGCCCCCAGCTCCCTCCTCGTGAAAGACTTAGGTTTCCTTCACTTCACGCGAGACACAGAGAGGAGTTCACCCGGAGAGGGAGAAAAGCCAGGGCTCGACTGTGCTGCACGCAGCTGTGGGCTTGCGCCCAGGGTCACACAGGCAGGCCTGCACTCTACCGGCGGAGCTACTGCCCTGGCCACTGGAGCACAGGACTTCCAGTCCGCCTGAGCTTCTCACAGGGTCAGGACCGCCGTGCAGGCTCTGGGGCTGGCGGTGTTTTAAGAGCGAGGACCTGACTGCTCCTCTCCACTGTCCGGGACCCTCGCTGCAGAGCTGAGCTGCCCTCAGTTCGGCGGGGAAGACCCCGGCGCACCAAGCTGGAGCACCGAGCGATGGGGGAAGCTCTGGGGCTGTGGGGCTGTGGTGTCTCTCTCTCCATCTCAGTCGGAAAAAGCTGACCTGACGCAGAGAAGTCCCGGCCTCGGCAAGATGCCGGCCCAGTAACATCGTGGCACAGAGACAGAGGCTGGTGGCTTCTTCCCTCCGTCTTGGTTGATTAAAATACAAACGGGAGCGAGTGGTGGCACACACGTTACCATGTGCAAGGACCTGAGCTCCAGCCACCCCCGGCCCTGCCTGTGGGTGGGGGTCACTTCTTGAAGGGAGGAGCAGGGCTGCAGGTGTCTCTCTTGCTCTTTCCCTCTCTGCCTCTCACTTCACTCTCAGTGTCTCTCTGTCCCAGGAAGTGAAACAGAATAAACGGCGGTTTAACTCACGTTGGATTCATTCTTGAGCTGAGAAAGCAAATGGCCTGAGACTCAAACCGCTGAAAGCGAGTAGAGGAGGAGGAGGAGTCTGTGGACTTGTGTGCACTGCTTTTCTTTCCTTTTTTATTGGGGGATTAGTGGTTGACAGCCTACAGTAGACCACAGCCCTCAGCACATGGGTGACACTCTCAGTTTTCCACACGACACTCTGACCCCCAGTGGGTCCTCCTCTGCCGCCAGGCACCAGGACCTGAACCCTCCCCACCCTAGACTCCTCTGTCTTTTTGGTGTGGCATTTTTATTTTATTTTCTCTTTCTTTCTTTCTTTTTTCTTTCCTTTTAAAAATTTATTTATTTATTTTCTCTTTTGTGGCCCTTGTTTTTTTATTGTTGTCATAGTTATTATTGTTGTTACTGATGCCGTCATTGTTGGCTAGGACAGAGAGAAACGGAGAGAGGAGGGGAAGACAGAGGGGGAGAGAAAGACAGACACCTGCAGACCTGCTTCACCGCCTGTGCGGTGACTTCCCGGCAGGTGGGGCTTTTTTAAATTCAGCGAGTGAACTGGCTAAGTGAACGGACGGAGACCTGAAGCATGCCAGGCACCGCTGGAGACTGAGGAAGCGACTCGTGCCGGGTGCTTGGGGAGAGGGGAGGAGGAGACAGAGTAAAAGGCAACAAACTGCCCGTCCTTGGGGACATCAGGGCGCAGAGGGGACTGGGAGCCACTCGGAGGAAGGGCTGTGGGCTTTCTGTGGGGTTCCACAGGTTTCTCCCGCCTTATGGTACCAGAAATATCAACCCCCAACGGAACAGGGAGGTTGCCGGCCGGGGGGGGGGGGATAAAGGAGCACTTAGATTTCCCTGGCGGGTGGCAGCTCAGGTCTAAATAAATAAACATATGTGTGTGTGTGTGTGTGTGTGTGTGTGTGTGTGTGTGTGTGTGTGTGTGAGTGTGTGTGTGAGTGTGTGTGAGTTTGTGTGAGTGTGTGTGTGAGTGTGTGTGAGTGTGTGAGTGTGTGTGAGTGTGTGTGTGTGTGTGTGAGTGTGTGTGTGAGTGTGTGTGTGTGTGAGTGTGTGTGAGTGAGTGTGTGTGAGTGTGTGTGAGTGTGTGTGTGTGTGTGTGTGTGTGTGTTTGAGTGAGTGTGTGTGAGTGTGTGTGAGTGTGTGAGTGTGTGTGTGAGTGTGTGTGTGTCTGTGTGTGTGAGTGTGTGTGTGTGTGAGTGTGTGTGTGTGAGTGTGAGTGTGTGTGAGTGTGTGTGTGTGAGTGTGAGTGTGTGTATGTGTGTTTGTGAGTGTGTGTGTGTGTGAGTGTGTGTGTGAGTGTGTGTGAGTGTGTGTGTGAGTGTGTGTGTGTGTGTGTGAGTGTGTGTGTGTGTGAGTGTGTGTGAGTGTGTGTGTGTGTGAGTGTGTGTGTGTGAGTGTGTGTGTGAGTGTGTGTGTGTGTGTGTGTGAGTGTGTGTGTGTGTGTGTGTGAGTGTGTGTGTGTCTGTGTGTGTGTAGAGAGAGAGGAATCAAAGGGGGCTGAGGAGACAGAGAGGGAGAGAGGGAGAGAGACAGAGAGACACCTGCAGCTCTGCTTCACCACTCCTGAAAATTTCCCCCTGCAGGTAGGGACCAGGGGCTTGAACCCAGGTCCTTGTGTGCTGTAGCATGTGAACTCAACCAGATGTGCCACTCTCTGCCCTGGTAGCTGAAGTATTAATGTCGGGCGGAAAACATGGTATCAGAAAATCTATACATTGACTTGAAAATGAGCTGAGAATGTCACACATCAGAGAAGGAACAGCAGCAAGTGCTGGAGAGGCTGTGGGGTCAATGGACCCTCCTCACTGCTGGTGGGAATGTCCGTGGGTCCAGCCCATGAAGAGCAGCCTGGAGACTCTCAGAAGGCTAGAAGGGGACCTGCCCTGTGACCCTGCAGTTCCTCTCCTGGGATAGATCCTCAGGAACCCAACACACCCATCCAGAAAGATCTGTGTGCACCTGTGTTCACAGCCGCACAATCTGTAATAGCCAAAGCCTGGAAGCAACCCAGGTGTCCAACAACACATGAGTGGCTGAGAAAGCTGTGGTCTAGATACACAGTGGAATACTACTCAGCTGTTAAAAATGATAATTCACCTGCTTCACCTCATCTTGGATGGAGCGTGAAGGAATCCTATGAAATGAGATCAGCCAGAAAGAGCAGGATGAAGATGGGATGGTGTTACTCATGGACAGAAGTGTTGAAATAAGAACAGAAGCGAGCACACAAAGCAGGACTGGGACTAGAGTTGGTGTCCTGCACCAAAGTAAGAGACTCTGGCGCGGGGAGGGTTCAGGTCCTGGATGGCAGAGGAGGACCTAGTGGGGTTTGAATCGTTATGTGGAAAACAGAAATGTTACACATGTACAAACGACCGTATTTTATTTTACTGTTGCTTATAAACCATTAATTCCCCAGTAAAGAAATTAAAAGAAAAGAAAACCAGCTTTCTGTTAAGATGACAGACAGCGGCAATTCTTCAGTGGCTGGGCTGGGTTTCCGGTGGTCTCCCATCACTTCTGGTGGTGCACCCAGTTATGCTTGAATAGCGCTAAGCGCAAGGACCTGAACAAGGATCCCAGTTCAAGCCCCTGGCTCCCCACTTGCAGGGGGGAACACTTCACAGGTGGTGTAGCAGGCCTGCAGGTGTTTATCTTTCTCTCTCTCTACCTCCCCTCCTCTCTCCATTTCTCTCTGTCCTATCCAGTAAAATGGAAAAAACAGCCTCCAGGAGCAGTGGCTTCATAATCCTGGCACTGAGTCCCAGTGATAACCTTGGAGGTAAGAGAGGAAAGCCAGTCATTGGCAACAATTAAAAACAATACACTGGGGGGTCGGGCGGTGGCGCAGTGGGTTAAGCGCATGTGGCGCAAAGCGCAGGGACCGGCTCAAGGATCCCGGTTCGAGCCCCCGGCTCCCCACCTGCAGGGGAGTCGCTTCCCAGGCGGTGAAGCAGGTCTGCAGGTGTCTATCTTTCTCTCCCCCTCTCTCTCTCCCCTCCTCTCTCCATTTCTCTCTGTCCTATCCAGCAACAAATTGCGTCAACAAGGGCAATAATAATAACCACAACGAAGCTACAATGAGGGCAACAAAAGGGGAAAAAAATGGCCTCCAGGAGCGGTGGAGTCATGGTGCAGGCACCGAGCCCAGCAATAACCCTGGAGGAGGAAAAACAAAACAAACAATACACTGAGCTACACACTTCAGTTTTGTTTTTGTTTTTCTTTCCCGCTATAGCTCTGCTCAGCTCTGGCTGATGGTGGTGCTGGAAATTGAACCTGGGACCTCAGATCCTCAGGCAGGAGAGCTACTTGTCAGCCCACCATGCTGTCTCCCCAGCCACGCCACGTGATGTCGCTTTGGCAGGGCTGGGTCCTCCTGCATGCAGGCTTTCACTCTGCGGGGCTGCCTGTTCACTCAGACAGAAACCGGCAGCTAGACAAGGCGACACCAGAGCTCCCCCAGGTGCTGCAACACCTCCAGTGTGGTGCTGGGGTGGGGGGGCTGAACCTGAGCTGGGTGCATGGAAAGTCGCACCCCACACCCAGTGAGTTGCAACCCACACCTCTCTGGGCCCTCAGTCCCCATTTTAAGTAGGAACAAACATGATCTCTGTAGCCCCATCAAGTGCGAAACTGGATGGATCCTTTGCTCTTCTGATTACTAGAATAAGTCAGTTCTCACTTGATCACTGCACTAGAGCCTTGCACATTGACAAGAGGACTGCTCCTGGGCCGACATCTGTGTCAATTCTATTCCAGACACACCCAGAGTGGTGAGCAAGACAAGGAGCAAGGAAGGCGACACCACAGCACCGCCCCACCCTCCAGGAGCTTCCCCCAGTGCTGTGGTGCTCTGCTCTGGTGGCTGAGTCTGAATCTGAGGTCTTGGGCACTCAGCTCAACAGGCGAGCTCTCTCCTTCCCTCCATCGTAAGAGGCCTCAGTGCATCTCAGTTTGCTGAGAGCGTCTCAGGTACAGGGCAGTTTCTGCCAAGCTAAACTGTGCAGGCTAGTCTGAGGCTGAAACACGCTCAAAGTCAGCAGGCTGCGAAACACACGTGAGGAACTGCTGTGTTCTGAGCCCCGGCGAGCAGGTGGGCCGCCCGCTGTCTGCCGCACACGGCCCTCCTTGCTGCTTCCTTGCTCAGAGTCAGACCCTGGTCTCCTTGAGATGGAAGTGCTCCTAGTCCCTCCTCCTGCAAGTCTGGGTCTTGGGGTGGGGGTGGGGGCTAACTCGGGCCCAGGGACAGTCAGATGTTCATGGGGGGGGGGCGGTCTGTGTTCCCTCCGCTTCCAAAGACACAGTCCTCTGTCAGCTCAGATGGAGATAAAACAAGGCAGCAAGAGGCCGGCCGGCGGACAGGAACCCAGACAGACGCCGTCTGCCATAGGCCTCCCTCCCTGTGGCTTCCCTGCCTCCGCCGACTTGCTGAGGGTCCTGTTCCAGGCCGGCAGCTCTTGGGTATGAATGGGCTGGGGAGCAGCAGAAACGCACCGCTGACTGGAGAGACTGGATTCCGGGCCGGGCGGTGGCGCACCCGGCTAAGCCTGCAGGGTACTAAGCGCAAGGACTCACGCAAGCACCCAGCTAAGCCTGCAGACATCTGGGACTGAGCACCAGCACCCCAGCCCCCCTCTGCAGCCGGGACACTTCACAAGTGGTGAAGCGGGTATGCAGGTGTCTCTCTTTCTCTCCCCCACTCATTTCCCTCCTCTCTCAATTTCTCTCTGTCCTGTCTAATAAGGAGGAGGAAACGGCTGCCAGGAGCAGTGGATTCATAATGTTGGCACCGAGCCCCAGCGATAGTCCTGGAGGAAGATAGATAGATAGATAGATAGACAGACAGACAGACAGACAGATAGATAGATAGATAGATAGATAGATAGATAGTGACAGACAGATTTTATTTTCTATTTTTCATGCTAAGCACCCGGATGGGGGCCCTCTCTCACCTCTGTTCATCTTGCCCTGGCCTGGAGGTCTGTCCCTGCTGTCACCTGCGCCTGGTCTGTTCACCTCAACAGTCCTGGGTTCAGAACGAGAGGGGTGACCTGGTGTAGACATGAGTATGATCTTATGAAATAACAGTTCCTCAACAAGTAAAGAAACAAGTCGAGGGCAGTGGCTGGTCACCCAGTTGAGTGCACACATTACCAGGCACAAGGACCTGGGTTCAAGACCCCACTCCCCACTTGCAGGGCGAAGCTTCAGGAGCCACGAAGCAGGTCTGCAAGTGTCTCTCTTTCTTCTTTGATATCCTTTTTTTTCCAGCAAACTTTTTTATCTTTATTTTTTATTGGGTAGACACCATCAGAAACCGAAAGCAAAGATGTGATAGAGGGGCAGAGACAGAGACACCTGCAGACCTGTTTCACCACGCGTGAAGCTTTTCCACTGCAGCTGGGGACCGGGGGCTCGAACCTGCCTCTTTATCGACTCCCCTCTCAGTTTTTCTCTGTCCTATCTAATAAAAGGAAAAGACACAAAAAGACAAGAAGCAAATCAGTAAATTAAAATGCCACTCGCAGGAGCCTACAAGTCTGACGCCTCTTTGGCTGGTGAAAGGTACCTGGTCCTCAGCCTTTACCACTAATAACGATGTATGCTGAAAAGCAGTCCCAGCACAGTAAGTATAGAAATTATTAGTGCTGTTATCTTGTCATCCTCACTTGGGTTTCACCTCTCCAGCCTTTTCAGATCGAAAGAGGGAGACAAAGACAGAGAAAGAGAAAGGGCAAGGGGAAAACACGACAGCTTCAAGCTTCTCCTGTGTGCTGGGGGCAGGCTGGCCCCCGTGTCAGGCGTGAGGAAAGGGCCGCCCTCCCGGGTGACCCCAAGGACAGGTTTTCCTGTAGTCTGAAGCTGGGGGACAGACGGAGAGCTGTCCTTCAACACACACCCTTTGCTCCTGTTCTATACAGAGGAGATAAGCAGTGCCGGTGCACAGCAAACCTGCTTTAAAGTCAAGATCCACTTGATTGGGAAAAAGAGAAATCTTCTGAGGTGGCGGCCAGTGCTGGGGACTGCTTGTGCCCGTGACGTGGCGTCTGCCGGGCCCCTTCTTCCCGACTGGCCCTTGCTGGAGTCTCGCCCACGCAGCTCCTTTCTGTTAGACTGTGCTGGGCTCATCAGTGACTTCCTAGGACTCTTCTTTGTAGATTTCGGAACCTTCCAGAAAAAGAATGTTCTGAGAACATCTAATAACATGTGCTTCCTCTTCTGGTTTTGTCTGATTGACTTATTTATTTTGTTGTTGTTGTTGTTATTTTTTTAACTTCACAAATAAAAGAGATCACATTTAGTTATTATTATTGTTATTATCAGTTGCTCACAGAACTCTGTCACTCTGCCACAGATGTCTCTAGTGTGTCCTGAGGTGGTTCTGGAAAAATGGGGTCTGCCCAAAGAAATCCCGGTGCATATGGGGGATCAGCACCTTGTCCCCAGAGTCCCGTGGGAGTGGCCTCTCCGTGTCGAGCACGGCCGCCGCCAGGTGACATCCCTGGGTGGCCACAGGATCCCTCATGGTGCCCTGCACCCCTCCTCCTCCTGGGGGCGTGAGCAACCCAGTGTCACAGCCACGCCTCCCTGTGCTTCACCTGGATGTGTCAGGAAAGACTAGAGACCACCGTCCGGAAGACAAACTGTGGCCCCCCCCCCCCCGTCCCCCGGGTTCTGTTTCCCCTTTCGACTCTGCATGCGGCGGGTAAAGAGGATTCGGTAAAGGACAGTCTGGACAGTCTGGAAAAACCCAGGCAGGCGGTGCGGACAGACCACTCTGACCACGGCCTGGGGGCGGACCTCGTCGTGGTCGGGAAAGGACGTGTCCTGACATTCCTTTCCGTGCCTTGGGGGGCACCGTCATGCCTTTGTTCACGGGGACCCTGCAGCAGGCTTTGCTCCTTCTGCTCTCCTGGGATAACGTGCGTGACATTTTGCTCCTTCTGCTCTCCTGGGATAACGTGCGTGACATTGATGTGGAAGGTGTGTGTCCTCATGGTGCTTGGTTGTCTGTCTGTCTATCTCTCCCTCATCACTGGGCTTCACTGCTCAAGGTCAACTTTCTTAAAAGAGACAGAAGGGGAGAGAGAGAGAGAGAGAGAGAGAGAGACATGCCACAGCACACAGCCCTCCCCATCGCCCCACGTGAGAAGCAGGGTGAACCTGGCACCCTCCCTCCCTCCCTCCCGAGCTATCTTCCCAGCCCAGTGGTGGTTGGTAACCGCACTGCTCAGACAGGCTTGTCCGCAGAGCTGACCAGACCCCAGCTCGCGGCTGCAAGGGGCTCTCTACATGGACCGGCTGAGGCAGACAGCTGCTGACTGAACCGCGTGACCGGCGCAGCAGTGAGTCCTGGGGGGAGAGGAAGGGCGCGTCCTGGCGTTTCCAGCAAGTGGTGGGCAGCGCAGCAGGGCCATGGCTTTCTTTAAGACTGAGCTGAAGTCTTTACAGGTTCCTAACGCGGCTCACTCTCAGGACACGGCAGGCAGCCCAGACCGCTCTTTCGAAGTAGGAAGGAGCCACTGCAGAGCCTCTCTTTTCTCTCTCTTTTTCTTTTTAGAGTGGCCACACCTCTCAAGTGACAGCTTCTTCACTTTGTTTTTAAACCGCTGAAGACATCATTTCAGCAAGGGGACATGCTCTGTCAATTCCAGCTTCTGATTCTGATGAAATATAAGTTAAGAGCAGCTGCAAACATGCAGTGCTGACCTGCTCGGCATCTCCTCTGCCCCGTCACTTTCTCTTTTTCGGTGTCTAACGTAACAACAGCGACTGTGGCCCCCGGGACCTGCTGGCCGGTGTGAGGATTACCCACAGTGCTCCGGTGCCTCTTCAGAAGAACAAGGACAGTACCTCTTTGTCCTTTTGGTTTTAAGGTGCCAGGTGGTGGCACACCTGGTAAAGCGCACAGTATCACGCACAAGGACCTGCTCAAGGACCCAGGTTCGAGCCCCGGCTCCCCACCTGCAGCGGGGACACTTCACAAGCGGTGAAACGGGTCTGCAGGTGTCTCTCTTTCTCTCTCCCTTTCTAGCTCCCCTTTCCCCCTCAGTTCCTCTCTGTCCTATCGAATAAAATTGGGAAAAAGGGGGAGGGGATGTCCACCAGGCAAACTGGGTTCATAGCGCTGGCACCGAACTCCAGCAATAATCCTGGAGGCAAAAAAAAAAAAAAATCATCAAGATATTAGTGTCATAAATGTCCAGTCGAAGGTACATTTCCTCTACTTATAAGCAATTAAAAACAACAACAATAGTAAGTCCTCACTCTCAGGGTTCATGAAGAGGCTTCTACCCCTTGTCCCCAGGTGGGGGGGGCATTCTGGAGTGTCGTGTCCCTCCTACCAACCCAAAGAGTTTGCTGATGCCGGAATCATCCTGCAAACCAGCTTTTGTGCCTGCTAAGCATCTCATACATCTGGGGAAACAGATGGCAAGGGCCAGCGATGATTTACAACTATTTAAAAAAAAAAATTCTTAAGAAATCAGTCACAGAAGAACCACTCCTCAGCATCATGAATATTCTGCTTTGCGATGTCAAGGGCCCAGGTTTGAGCCCAGCCCCAACCACACTGAAGGAAGCTATGTGCTGTGGTCTCTTTCCCTCTCCCCCACCCCTTTCTCTTACAAGAAATAAATAAAGACCCATATATGATGAGCCCAAGGCCGCTATCAAACTCAGGGGAGAAGACCTGAAGCCTTTACCTCCTCAAAGATGGAGTCACACAAGGGTGCCCACCTTCACCACTTCTGTTCAACGGGGCCCTGGAAATTGTCAACAGACCCACTAAGCAAAAGAAGAACATTAGAGGAATCCAGATGATAAAGGAAGATGTCAAAGTATCACTGCAGAAGACATGATGTTACATAGGACAAGCCCTAAAGGCTCCACCAAAAAGTTACTAGAAACTGTCAATCAGCGCAGCAGAGAGGCAGGGCCCAATGCCAGTCCTGGGCACATAGGAGGAGGCCCAAGGGCTGGGGAATGAACAGTCCAATCCCAGTTGAACTGAACAAAGATAAAATACCTTGGACTCAATCTCATGAAAGGTAGGAGAGACCTACACATCGACAACTGTAAGATGCTTCTAAGTAACAAGGAGACACAAATCAGA